>NC_056726.1:1301027407-1301124907 GCF_019279795.1 Protopterus annectens | reverse complement strand
TTAATGATTGCTCCCAGTTTGCAATCATCAGCAAACTTGGTGAGCCAAAGGCTGTCTATTTTGGCCTGGACTTCAGTGAAATAGATGCTAAACAGTAAGGGACCCAGTACAGACCCCTGTGGTACTCCACTGGAGATGGGTCTACTGGTAGAGGTGGAGTCACCAGTTTTGACAGTATGTTCTGTTGGTGAGCCAGTTGGCTACCCATCTAGTAATGTAAGGGTTAATCCCTATTTGGGAGAGTTTCTCAACAATGCCAGAGTGGGGAATTGTGTTGAAAGTCTTGACAAGGTCGAGATAGGTTCATAGGTTCATAGGTTCATACTAGGCTATCTGCCCGAGGGCATTTACAAGCCTAGCCCATCGTTTTGTGGCTTAGGCCACCCCTTTAGTATGGGGAACTATACCCATTATTTTTCTGTGCCTCTGTCGAGCAGTGACACTGAGGTAATCCCTGGGGTATATCTGCGATCTCCCATCCATTGGTCAAGATTTCTCTTGAACAAGGCCAGCGAGGTGCTCTGCCTCACATGTACCGGGATTTTGTTCCACAGCATAGGGAGTCTTTGGGTGATGAATCTATCCTTCCAGCACGTCCTATTAATAGCCGTGTCAAGGTTTAAGTCTCCCGCCCTTGTGGCTCTGATGGATCTAGATTTTGTTGAGGTGAAGCATATTCATCAAATCTGGGTTTGACATGGCCTTGTATGTTAGGCAAAGGTCACCTCTGAGCAAGCGGTGGCGACTGAATAGAGCTGGAGTTCTTTCAGTCGGGCAGCATAGGACAGATTTTTGAGACCCTTTATCCTTTTGGTGAGGAACTTTTGTGGCTTCTCCAGCTGCTGCAAGTGTCGGGTCAGATACATTCCGAATGGGGCATTGTACTCAATCATTGGTCTGATGAGTGATGAGTAAAGGGAGACCATGACCTCCCTTGATCTAGATGAGAATCCCTTCATGATAAGGTGGGCAATGTAGAAGGTCTTCCTAACTACTTTAGCTACATGGGTGTCGAATGACAGACTACTATCAACCTGGGTCCCCAGGTCCCTGATAACTTCTTCTGTGCTCAGTGGATTGCCACCTATTTGGTAGCTAGGGGTAACCTTGTTTTTCCCGAAGGGTATGACTATGCATTTTTGGCATTTAACTTTAGGCCGTGGCTCTGGCACCAGTTATCCGTTTCTGTGAGACCCTTCTGAAGGATATCTGTGTCAGATGTGTTTTCTACTATGGCGCCCAGTTTGCAGTCATCTGCAAACTTTGTCAGCCATCACCCTCCTGTGTTTGCTTGTACTTGGAAAAGTAGATGCCAAACAAGAGTGGGCCCAGGACTGAGCCCTGTGGGACACCACTTGTGACAGGCTTTGAGTCTGACATGGCGCCAGCAGCTCTGACCCTGTGGGTTCTGTCACTCAGCCAGTTTGCAACCCATCTTGTGATGTATGGGTTGACATTTAAGCTGATGAGTTTTTCAATGATACCCGAATGGGGTATTGTATCGAAGGCCTTAGCCAGATCGAGGTAGGCTGTATGGACTGCCTTTCCCTCATCAATGGCTTTGGTGACTGTTTGAAAAAGTCAACCAAGTTTAAAAGGCATGATCTGCCTTTGACAAAGCCAAACTGGGTTGGATCCAAAGTCTGCAAATTCCTATGTCTTTATTTATGAGGTCCATTATGATCCTCTCCATGGCTTTGCAGATAAGGCTTGTCAAGCTAATGGGCGGTAATTTCCAGGGTCGGTGGAGGCACCGCCTTTGTGAAGTGGTACCACAGTTGCAGTGCGCCACTCCTGGGTGCGTATCCAGAGGTAAGACTTTGATTAAACAGCTGTCCTAGCTGTGGGTTTAATTCCTCATTGAGTTCATGGAGCACACAGCCGGGGACACCATCAGGTCCCATGGATGCTGTGTTTTTGCTTTGGAGAGAGCAGTTCTCACTTGGGCTGGAGATGTTTGGGGGCTGCAATCGTTTGGTATAGATATCTCTCCTTTTGGGGAGGGGAGAAGTTTGCACTGAACCTGTCAGCCAGTATGTTGGCAATGTCTGTAGGATCAGTAATCTTCACATCATTTTGAACTAGCTCTGAGCATATCTGGGAGTTTCCTCCCAGGTTTCTAACATAGCTAAAGAAGGCCTTATGATTGTCTTTTGAGTCTTTAGCTATTTTTCTCTCGAAATTTGCTTTGGATGATTTTATGAGAGCTCTTAGTTTTTTACTTATAGTGATCAAGGGTGTCTTATCTTTTAAGGATTTTGCTCTATCTTGTAGTAGCTTCCTCCTTTTGTTGTAGAGTTTGTTTATGGCTGGGGTCCACCAGACTGGATGCTTGCCTTTGGTACAAAGAGTCTTTGTTTTGCTTGGGATTGCCTTATCCATGCAGTCCTGCAGGTGCTGGTAGAAGGCATTTGTAAGTGATTCAGCGGCTTGAGTACTGTTTTCCGCCGGCTCGGGGGCCTTAAAGGAGACCACACTAGTCTTTAGAAGTGTGAAGTCAGCTTTTGAGAAGTTCTTTACTGTGGTCTTTTTTATTTCAGGTGGGGGTGGGATGAGGACCTCCAGCGAGATTAGTTTGTGGTCTGATCTCACCAGTGAGGGGTACACCTCCGGTGTTGAACATTGTGCTCCCATGTTCGTGATGATGAGATCAAGTATGTTATCTCCTCTTGTGGGGATGGTGACTAGTTGTTCCATAGGCTGTGTACACAGCCTTACCTTCATCCATGGCTTTGGTGGCATTCTCAAAGAAGTCTTCTGGGTTTAATAAGCATGATCTTCCATGTTTCACACCTCATAAGCAAGGGTGTAACATCCAAAGCTAAGGAGGTTATAACTCCCCTGTACTCTGCTCTCATCAGACCAGTAATAGAGTACAATGCTCCCTTCTGTATGTACTTCACCAAACGTCTGCAGCAACTGGAGACACCTTAGAGGTTTCTCACCAAGAAAATTCAGGGCCTACAACACATGACTTATATAGACAGTAGAAGGCCCTATTACTTTACTCAGTATCGTATAAACATCTTAGAGGCGACTTGTGCCTGGCCTACAGAGCAGTCTCAGACCATGCCTTAATAAAGTTGCTGCATATTCACAAATTGGGTCTATATTAGAACATCAAGGTTTAATACCTTCGAATTTTCTAATATCGAACCTTACGGAGCAAAAGCTTAAAATATTGAAGCAACAGAAACCCAAATTCTTTCCTAGGGAAAGATTTTGGTTGTCCGTTTCTGTTGCTTCGGTATTTTCAGCGCTGTGGCAGAAAGTTACGGGTCAGTTCAGGTAAGTGTGCGATTGTGTGGATGTGAGGGTTGGGGTGGGTTAGGTGAGTTAGGGTTAGGGCACGGGTTAGGTATGTGTGCGATTGTGTGGACATGAGGGTTAGGGCGGGTTAGGTATGTGTGCGATTGTGTGGACATGAGGGTTAGGGCGGGTTAGGTATGTGTGCGATTGTGTGGACATGAGGGTTAGGGCGGGTTAGGTGAGTTAGGGTTAGGGAACGGGAGAGGTGAGTGTGCGATAGTGATGGACCTTTGGGTTAGGGTTTGGTTTAGGGTAAGTGGATAGTTAGTGGTGTGTGTGTATAGTTTAGTGTAGGGTTAGTTGTAAGATTTTAGGTGTATATGTGTGGATTGCTGTTTGTTTGGTGTGCTTGTGTTGTGTGTATGTGTTTTGGAACAGCAATTTTTTTCCCTGGGAAAAAAATCGCTGTTCTGACAGTTCGAGATTGTAAGCTTTCACTTACATAGGGTCAATTAATCACCGTTCGCTTCTTTAAGTGGTTGGTGATCTAATATAGACCCCACAAATCCAATGGGATAAGATTCACTTGCTCTAGGGATCTTAAAGGGGCAATCCCAGTATTTTAAATTTGGATACGAATTTAGGACAACCAAAGTAACACCCAATTTTCTTATGTCATGTACATTCCCACCTGTATTCTCATTTTACTTTAAAATATAGTAAATCCCTTGTCTCAGTGTTGTTTAGTTCCCAGTGAAAACAAGTGACTCTTTTATTTTAGTTCCTAACAACTTTCAAAAGTACTGCCATAAAGTTACAGTGTTCCATGCAGCCAGTCAAAACAAGAACAGTAATCCAAATCATAGTTCACTTGCCTTTGAATTTAGCACCGCAGCACTGACATTGTAATTTGGTAATTTGTAAAAAGAACTGGAACCATGTATTTTTGTCTTGATAGTCTTGTTAATCCATCTTCATGTAAAACTATACAATAATAAATGTTTACTGATAGCTGTAGACTGTATTCCATGTATGGTATTTTGTTGCCAGTTTGCTGGTAATGCGGTACTGCAGTAGCACAGTTGCACTTTTTTTCATTGATTTACAGTTCTATTTCACAACTGAAGACAGTAAATTAAAAATAAAAATTGTTGAATAGATTAAATATAGACAAAAGTAGATATTAAAGATATGCAAACTGTTGCTTCTGATGGAAGAACACTGATTGGTTCTGCCCACTTCAGCTGTAAATTTATTCTATTATTATATGACTTTACTAAGCAAATGAATCTTCTTACTGGTGTGCGTGCACACACACACACACACACACACACACACACACACACACACACACACACACACACACACACACACACATGTTATTTTTAGTAACTAAAAAACTTGCAGTTTATTTATATAGGGTGTGTTTTGTTTTGTTTTCCACAGGTGACTAGTTTTAATGAATTGGGAAAACTTTGTAGTTACAAGACAGTGGCCTCTACCCTCATATAAGATTAAGTAAACTGTAAAAACAGCAGATGACCTAAATGTAAAAACAGCAGATGACCTGTGAGCCACTAGGGGATTATAATATAATATGACTATGGAAATTCTAATTGCATGTTAAACAGTGCTAAACACTGGTCTTTTATTCAATTTTAATAAATATTAAAAATCCAATTGCACTTGTGCTTGTAAGTTTTATTTTATTTGTTACTTGTTTATTTTACATTTGTTTGCCGGGAAAGTAAGACTGGACAAGTAGTCTCTTTTCAGTGGTGGCCAGGGGAGAAAAGCTCCACATTACTACAGTAGAGAAATGTACATACCTACGGAGTCACTTGTTAAAGTAATTACATCGATATATATCAGAAACTAAACAATGTTATAGTTAGAATAGATTCAAAATACATTTTGTCTAGAGTTAATTACACTCATATTGCCACAAGATTTAAATGAAGACAGTGCTTAACAGAGAGTAAATATATGCCTACATTCTATAATTTCTTATCTACAAATTTTTAACCAGGAGGTTATAGTGAATATATGTTATTATTTGGACAAAATAGCATGACAAGGAAGAGATGGACAAGGGTTAAGAGCCAATAGATTGCTAGACCATGTAGCTCTGAGTAGTGGGAATAGTGGAATATACTAGAATGTTTTGAATACCGAAAGACATGCGTGAATGGGCGTGCCTTCGCTGAAGGTTGGGCATCGGGCTGGCAATTAGGCACCATAAAAATCGACTGCCAATCATTAGAGGACCGGAGTTCCACTGTGGCGACCCCTAATTGGGAAAAGCCAAAAAGACCAACAACAACAACAACAACAACTAGAATGCTTTGAATAACTATGGGAATGATAATAGACAAAGCCAGGGTATAGTAGGAACTAAGATAGGATCTGATAAAAGAGAGGAAGAGGAAGATGAGAGGAAACAGTGAATTCTAACCAGGGCTAGTGCAAAAGAATAGCCATGTATTAGCTTAGTGTGTTTTGAGTATTGTTTTAAGTTTGTAGTGTTAGTAGTAGATCTTATATTTAGTGGCAGAGAATTCCAGATTTTGGCTGTGTAATTTGAATAAAGGGAAATATTATTAGCTTTGGTTTTATTTAGTAATGATTTATTACTACAACATAAGTCATGATTATTAGAGTAAGGATGTAGTAGGTTTTGGAGGGCAGGAGTTTTCTGGGGTTGGTTTAGTAGCCTATGGGCCATAGAAAGTTGGTTATAAGATAGGTGATGAGGTAGTTCTATCCAGGTCAGTTGTTTTTTTGCTAATCAGTGATGAGAGCTATAGTTAGAATCTGTGGTGAACTTAACAGTTTTATTATAGCAAGTGTTGCTTTTTTCCTTAAATCTGATTTCTTTAGATTTGTGGGAATTGGTGAGGCATAAATGAATGCACAGACAAGGTGCATTCTTGCAATGCTGACTTTTGTGGTATTGGTTAGAAACTGTTTATTTCTATATAGAGTGCCAAGTTTTTTATGTACTTTCTTTATTGTCTGGGCTTTATGAATGTCAAATTTCATGCTATTATCAATAACAACACCCAGAAGTTTAGTTTGGAATATGGGAGAAATAGTGGTATTCTTTGTAGATGAGATATTGAATTATTGGGGGATGATCTATGGCTCTTGTGGATTGAAAAATCTAAATACCTGATCAGTGTTATGAATGAAAGCAGTAGTATATGATATGCTCAAGTATGTTGAACACAGATCTCAGCTGCACATGATCTGAAGTACGCTCCTGATCAGATCTCAGCTGCACATGATCTGAAGTACGCTCCTGATCAGATCTCAGCTGCACATGATCTGAAGTACGCTCCTGATCAGATCTCAGCTGCACATGATCTGAAGTACGCTCCTGATCAGATCTCAGCAGCACATGATCTGAAATATGCTCCTGATTCTGTTTGATACTTTTTTCTTGGTATAATGATCGCATGCAAATCCAAAGGAGCTAAGACAGTGAAAAAGTTGATTCTGTGAAAATACATTGTACTGAAACAAACCAATATTCCACACTTTTCGGCTTATTTTCTAGAATTTTTTTTAAATATTTTTTTTATTGCAACAAATAGCATTTTTACAGCTTTAATTCTGGGAGTCTTGCCAGAATTTCCAATATTGCAGGCATGGTTCTTTATAGATTATTTCAGGTAATTGAATTTAATATATGTAACAAGCCTGATTCCTGAACCACTGTAGGTGCAACTTAGAATTCTACAAAAAAAAAAAACTGCACACAAATTGCTGAGCTTGCTTCCCCATATATTCTGTTCATACCTCAGCAATCTGAGGATCCAGTTTGTTTAGAAGGAAACAAAAAAAAAAAGAAAGAAAGGAAGAAGTTCTCAACAAATAACAAGGAAGAAAAAGAAACTGATTAATGACTGTAAAGGAAAGAGAGTACGTAGTAAAAAGGATTCTGCTTTATGTAACACACTGGTGACAGGGAATGAAGATATATGTCAGAAAACCCTCAGTCTACAGAAAAAGGCATCACCTTTCCAATGGAAAAGGTAGAAAAAAGAGGCAAGGGGCAGGTGAAAAAGAAAAAATCAAAACTGAACGTGGAAGGATTGAAGAACATTACTGTAAGAAAAAAGAAGAGAAAGACAGATGTTGGCTACATGGCTCAAGCTGTGGATTTACAATGCCAGCTGGATGGGAATTTAATACGCAATGAAAACAGTGGAATCAATAACACTAATAGTGCTGAAGATCTATCCTGCGTAACAATTGATAGAGCAGAAATGACTGTACTAGAAGATGAAGATTTTTCAGAGATGGTCAGCAAAGATATTCTTGTAATTGTAGATTCAGTTATTAGAGGAACTGATACTTATATTTGCAGAAATGATAATGAACTTTGAATAGTGTTATGCTTGCCAGGAGCAAAAATAGAAGATGTGAAACAAGCCTTGGAACGCCTTAATGTAAGGAAGTATGGATCTGTTTTTATTCATGTTGGTACAAATGATGTCACCAACAAAGATTCTCTGACTGTTAGTTGGGAACTGACAGCCCTCCTAGATAGTATAGCTTATACTGGTGTTAGGACATATTTTTCACAGATCACCTATAGAAAGGATAGTCAGGTCACTGTGAATGAAAAGATGTTTTGGATAAACACCTACATAGAAAAGATGTCCTGTTTTAAAAAATGGAAATGTGTAGAGCATCCAAGCCTTCTTTTGGGCACACGTGTTCAGACAGGATGCTGTGCATTTGTCTAGATCAGGGAAGAGAATGTTTGCAGTAGATATTTTGCAATATTTGACAAACACTAGCCAGGATTTTTGCCAGGTCAAAAATGTAACAGTTCACGGATAGCAACATTTGATGCATCTCTGATGGTTGTTAATGCTAGGAGCATTAATAATAAAGTTTTTTATTAGAAAATGTGCTACGTTCCCACAAGATTGATGTTGTTATAGTTTGCGAAACATGGTTAAAGAACATCATCATCATCTTCTTTCAGCTTTTCCCATTAGGGGTCGCCACAGCGGATCATCTGTTTCCATTTCTTCCTGTCCTCTGCATCTTGCTCTGTCACACCAACCACCTGCATGTCCTCTCTCACCACATCCATAAACCTTATCTTAGGCCTTCCTCTTTTCCTGTTACCTGGTAGTATCATCCTTAGCATCTTTTTCCCAATATACTCAGCATCCCTCCTCAGCACATGTCCAAACCAATGTAATCTTGCCTCTCTGGCTTTGTCTCCAAACCTTCCAACCTGGGCTGATCCTCTAATATACTTATTCCTAATCCTGTTTACCCTCATCACACCCAGTGCAAATCTTAACATCTTTAACTCTGCCACCTCCAGCTCTGACTCCTGTCTTTTTGTCAAAGCCACCATCTCCAACCCATATAACATAGCTGGTCTCACTACCCTCTTGTAGACCTTCCCTTTCACTCTTACTGGTACTCATCTGTCACAAATCACTCCTGACACTCTTCTCCACACACTCCATCCTGCCTGTACTCTCTTCTTCAACTCTCTTCTTCACTCACCGTTACTCTGAACTATTGATCCCAAGTATTTAAACTCATCCACCTTTGCAACCTCTACTCCTTGCATCCTCACCATTCCTCTATCCTCCCTCTCATTCACACACAATGACTGGAAACCTGTTCTGTCAGGGTATAAATGTTTTTACTGTAACAGACATTCTAACAAAAAATCAGGTGGAGGTGTTATGGTAGAGATTAAAGATAGCTATGAGACTTTTGATTATTATATGTTCAGTAATAACACCAATACTATAGACTGTGTAACTGTGACAATAAAGACAACCCTGGAAAATATAACAAATGTTGGAGTGTACAGACCACCAAAGTCAAGTGCAGATGACCTAGAGGAATTCATACATTTCTTACATGAAACACAGGAGGGAAGAATAATATTAGCTGGGGACTTTAATTTACCAGAAACAGACTGGAATAATATTGCTTCAACAACGTTAGTAAAGAAATTATTCACAGAGTATATTCAGGAACAACAGATGCTTCAGATTGTAAAAAAAAAACTACCAGGGGATGGAATATACTAAATATTGTTTGTATTCCCAAAGAAATTACTGTAACTTCAAGTCAAGTTTTACCACCATTGATGTGCAGTGATCATGGGGTCATAAAGGTTAATTTGTTGCTAGATAATTCTGCCAAACTGAAATCTAAGCCAATGCATAGAAGGTTAATTACAGATTATAGGGAAGCAAAACAGTTACTATATAAAACTAACTGGAGTGAGGTGTCCAGTGGAAAAACTGCAGATGGAATGTGGAAAGTTTTGAAAGAGAAATTGTTTGAATGCAAAAAGTCAAAAAAATGTTTAACGTCAGGATCTAAGCACGCAACATCAGGGGGGTATATTTCCATAAGAACAAGATACCTGATTAAGGTGAGAGACAAAACATATAAGAAATGGAAGAGAGGTCAAACTACAACTTTGTAAACTGAAATAAATGAGCTGGACAAATAGATTAAGCATAGTGTAAGACAAGATCAAGAAAAATTTGAAGAAAATTTATATAAAGATATTGAGCATAATAGGAAACATTTTTATAGCTACATAAGATGTGGAAGGACTAAAGATACACAAATTGATAAACTGTGTGCAGATTCTAAAATTTATTCTCAGACACAACAGCTTATAGATATATTTACAAAATCTTATGCAAATCAGTTTGGCTCCACAAAAGGGGTGGTAAGTTGTCCTAGTGACATCCAGGTAACCCCAGATACTGGAATCAAATTAGATTATATTGAAAAAGAACTGTGCAAACTGGATCCAAACAAAGGGCAGGGAGGAGACAGAATAAGTAACAATGACCTGAGAACACTACTAGCCTCTATCGCAAGCCTTGTTGGAAGAATAGTCTTCTGGAGTTTGGTAGCATTCATCCCAGATTTGTTTTTTCAAATATAGTCAAAGGGCAATATCATAGGGTTAAAAGAATATGTAAGGACCCTAATGATTTGAAAGCTCAAGTGGATCTTCTAGATCGCGTGTTTATTGATAGGGATTATAGGAGGTCTATATTGGACAGAGCTAGAAATGAGATGTTTGATAATTTGAGACTATCAGGGTGTGATATGGGTAAACGATATAAGAGAAATAGGCTTTGTTTTACAATGACTTACACTAATGACAATGCAGTTGTGACAGACATTGTCAAATGTAACTGGCATGTCCTTTCTGTGGACCCTATTACAGCTGGTATAGCTGGGGAGAGGCCATGTTTTGTCTATAGAAATACCTTAAATTTGAAAAGACTTCTATGCAATGATAAGATCAAACATGGGTGTTATGGCATGAGTGTGAGGGATTCAAGACTTAGTACCTTCCCTTGGGGACACTGCAACATGTGTAGTGCGATATCCATAACACAGTTTTTCAGTCACCCTGTCCTGGATTTTAAGTTCTTTCCCAGGTTTAATTCCACCTGCGACAGTAATAATTTAGTATACCGTGCTAGCTGTAAGTGCTGTGATTGCTTCTATGTTGGTAAGACCTCTAGGAGGTTGAAGGATAGGATATATAATCATCTCTACGATATTAAGAACATGCACCTTCAAAATGCTTTAACAAAGCATGTTGCTGCTTTTAATTCACGTACTTTTAATTTTATGATCTTACAGCTTGTACATAAAAACAAGAGGGGGGCAACTTAAATAAGCATCTGGAGTCCATAGAGTTGAAGTTGATTCAGAGACTATGTGCCTATATTTATCCTGGGCTTAATAATTGTGTCAGCATAAAACCTGCACTGGAGGCATGGTCCCTGAAATAACTAAGTGAACAAATGAGTTTGTTATTATGTTAAGAAGGAAACTGGTAATTGATTTCTGCTTGACAGTTCTTATGCCTTGCACTTTAAAGCTTTTTAGCTTTTTAATTTGCTTTAATTGGTTTCATCTAAATTGATTAATTGTTGTGAGCTATTTTAATTAATTGAGGTGGCATTTTGGTATTTAAACTGTGTGGTTTGTTCTTTTGTAAGATCTGATGAAGCGTAAGTTGTTCATGTGAAAGTGCTTATCCCTGTTTTACCTCTGTGAATAAATTTATACTGGATTTTAGAGCCGTGGTGGTTCCATCTTGCTGTTTTTTCCTGATTACTTTTGGTTTTCTTGGTGAGGCCTTTTAGGTAGCAGTTTGCATGTTTATTTTTATATTTGCTGTTTGTACGTGGTGCTACTGCAGCCACATGGCTAAAACAACATCTCTGGAGTTGGAATATAATCCTGTAAGAATGGATAAACAGATGAAATGGAATAACATTTTCACGCAGCAGAATAATCCTTTACTTAATTTGGATTTTGAGCATCTGCCTGCACCTTTGCTTACAGGTACTGTTGACAATGTTCAAGAGTTTAGTGCTCTGTTAAAAGAGCTTGAAAATGATTTATATACATTGCAGAGACTGGCTTGGCAGCATCGGCATTTGGAAGCTAACATTCATTTTCATGTTGTTCCACCATGGGATGAGGGTGTTGTGTATGCCGATGTATGGGGACACCCATCCTGAGTTGTTAAAAAGGTGGCAACAACTGAATATTGAACTGGGGTACAAATACATGAAGTTGTTGATTGAATATTTTGGCCCCATAGAAAAAGAGTTGAATAAAAAGGTAGAGGCTTTGCATAAAGATCTGTCTTGCCATTATAAGAGTGATGTGTGTATGGATATACTAGCAAATACTTACATGAATGTTTCATTGTACATAGATAGGTTACAACAAACCAAGCAATGTAAATTACAGTGTGACTTTAAAGATTTTAGCCTTGGTAATGTCTTTGTTTGGCCAAGGAATAATATTATCAATAATGTTGATGCAGATACTACCACTCGTAATGCAAACCTGGTTCCTGGCTTAGCTGGGAATGGTGATTTGCATAGCTTACAGGCTTTTCAGCCGGTATCGGCTCTTACTTCTGTTTTGACTGACCAGTAACTGTTGCTAATAGTAACATTTTGGTTGAGCATTTGGAACTTTCATCTGACCTGACACAGGGTCAGATGCCTCCAGCTAATCAGCAGGCTTTATTTAATCCTGCTTCTGATCTAGGTGCTAGACCCAAAGAGATATCATTGCTGAACATGGATCATTTTTTGCCCTTGCCGTTGAAGGCACGTACAACGTCCCAAACGAGGTCGAGCAGTTGGGGCTGACGCAAGAGGAAGTATTCAGGGGAAGGCAGCAACATGCATCGGCGAACCAGGAAATGAATAGCTTAGTTTTCAATCTATCCACATTTTAACCTCAGCTGAGTCTTCTTTGTTGGACAAAGGGTTGTCTTTTGTCCCTTCGGCAGGTATGGATGTGACTGTTTTGCTCACAGATCTGAGGATGTTCAGGCGTAGTGTTGCACTGAAGTTAATACACTTAAAATACACTATTGAATGTACTGGACAGGGTTACTCATTGAGACGTAAAAGTTTGTATAATCCTATATTACCAGCACATGTTTATTGCTTTATAAAAACCTATGAAAGGGATATATATATGAGGGTTTTTATAATACGAATGCACGTAGATATTCCTATTTTAATTTGAATGCTGGCCAAAGAGAGGCTTTGTTGTCTCTACAGAATAATACTGATTTGATGATTAGGCCGGCTGATAAGGGTGGGGGGAATTGTACTCATGAACTATACTGATTATACTGGTGCTATGTATGAGCTTTTACAAGACATAGAGACTTATACTGCTTTAGATGTTGCACAGTTCATAAAATTGGTTAAACAGATGCAGGATCATTTATATGACGTATTAATGTGCAGGCAAATTGATTTTGAACTATATAGTTATTTATGTGTTAAAAATCTTTTTATTCCACAAATTAAGGGCCTGCCGAAAGTGCATAAGTCTTTGAGTTCACCCCCTATGAGGCCTATTGTTTCAGGTGGTGGATGGGTGACTGAAACTATGTCGGTCTATATAGAGAAAAAACTGGGACTCATAGTAAAAGGAATCCCTAACATTTTGAAGGATACCATTCAGTTTTTGGATGATATAGGCATATACACTAGAGAAGCTTTACCCCCTGGATGTTTATTAATAACATTGGATGTAAAAATTTATTTACATCCATACCCAATGAATATGGCCTGGAAGCTATTAGGGTGATACTAAATGACATAGACACAATGGTGAATAATGATGTGATATTGCTATGTACTTTGTTAGATATGTTTTTTCTAACAATGTTTTTATGTTTGATGACCAACTTTATTTGCAGCAATGGGGTGTCGCCATGGGCACCGCATGCGCAAATTCCTAGTCTAACTTAATTGTCTATAGTTGGGAGAAGAAGTTTTTGTTTGATAGCATCTATTACTCGCATGTTCGCCTATATAGGCGCTTTGTGGATGATATTCTCCTGTTTTGGGATGGGGAATATTTTGATCTATATGAGTTTATCCACTACTTAAAATTGACAACTGATTTTCTGAAATTTACAATGACATCTTCCAGGACTAGTGTGGATTTTCTAGATGTCACTTTGCACAAGAATGATTTTGGCATTATTTCTACTAGCCTCCATCGCAAGCCTTGTTGGAAGAATAGTCTTCTGGAGTTTAGTAGCATGCATCCTAGTTTTTTTTTTCAAATATAGTCAAAGGGCAATATCATAGGGTTAAAAGAATATGCAAGGACCCTAATGATTTGAAAGTTCAAGTGGATCTTTTAGATTGCTTGTTTAATGACAGGGGTTATAGTAGGTCCATATTGGGCAGAGCTAGGAATGAGGTGTTTGATAATTTGAGACTATCAGGATGTGATATGGGTAAACGATATAAGGGAAATAGGCTTTGTTTTACAATTACCTATACTAATGACAATGTGGTTGTGACAGACATTGTCAAACATAACGGTCATGTCCTTACTGTGGACCCTATTACAGGTGGTATAGTTGGAGAGAGGCCATGTTTTGTCTATAATACCTTAAATTTGAAAAGACTTTTATGCAGTGATAAGATCAAACATGAGGGTTATGGCATGAGTGTGAGGGATTCATGATTTGGTACCTTCCCTTGTGGACACTGCAACATGTGTAGTGCAATATCCATAACACAGTTTTTCAGTCACCCTGTCCTGGATTTTAAGTTCTTTCCCAGGTTTAATTCCACCTGCGACAGTAGTAATTTACTGTACCTTGCTAGCTGTAAGTGCTGTGATTGCTTCTATGTTGGTAAGACCTCTAGGAGGTTGAAGAATTGGATATATAATCATCTCTACGATATTAAGAACATGCACCTTCAAAATGCTTTAGCAAAGCATGTTGCTGCTTTTAATTCACATAGTTTTAGTTTTATAGTCTTACAGCTTGTACATAAAAACAAGAGAGGAGGCAACTTAAATAATCATCTGGAATCAATAGAATTGAAGTGGATTCTGAGACTACATGCCCATATTCATCCTGGGCTTAATAATTGTGTCAGCATAAAACCTGCACTGGAGGCACAGCCCCTGAAATAACTAAGTGAACAAATGAGTTTGTTATTAGGTTAAGAAGGAAACTGGTAATTGGTTTCTGCTTGACAGTTCCTATGCCTTGCAGTTTAAAGATTTTTAGCTTTTGAATTTGCTTTAATTGGTTTCATCTAAATTGATTAATTGTTGTGAGCTATTTTAATTAATTGAGATGACATTTTGGTATTTAAACTGTGTGGTTTGTTCTTTTGTAAGATCTGATGAAGCATGAGTTGTTCACGTGAAAACGCTTATCCTGTTTTACCTCTGTGAATAAATTTATACTGGATTTTAGAGCCGTGGTGGTTCCATCTTGCTATTTTTTCCTGATTACTTTTGGTTTTCTTGGTGAGGACCTTTGGGTAGCAGTTTGCACATTTATTTTTTTATTAGATTAAGCATAGTGTTAGACAAGATCAAGAAATTTTGAAGAAAATGTATATAAAGATACTGAGTATAATAGGAACACTTTTTATAGTTACATAAGATGTGGAAGGACTAAAGATACACAAATTGATAAACTGTGTGCAGATTCTAAAAATTATTCTCAGACACAACAGCTTATAGATATATTTACAAAATTTTATGCAAAGCAGTTTGGCTCCACAAAAGGGGTGGTAAGTTGTCCTAGTGACATCCAGGTAACCCCAGATACTGGAATCAAATTAGATTATATTGAAAAAGAACTGTACACACTGTATCCAAACAAAGTGCAGGGAGGAGACGGAATAAGTAACAATGACCTGAGAACGCTTAAGCAAGAACTTACACTGCATTACATCTATTATTCACTAGGTCATATAAATATGGGGAGATTCCTCAAGATTGGAGACAAGCACTTATTAAACCTGTCTTTAAGGGAAAGGGGAGTAGGACAAACCCAGAATCATATAGACCCTTAAGTCTACCTTCATGTTGTGGAAAAATAATGGAGAAGGTAATACTGGATAAGTTATTGTCAGAACTGGATTGGTTGGGATTTGAAACCATATATCAGCATGCATATGTTGAAAATAGATCGATTACCACCCTTAACATGATGTTCTATAACAATATAATAACAGCTATGAATAAGAATTTGTGCTGTGATGTGATTTATATAGATTTAACTTTAGCATTTGACAGGGTCATGCACAAAACACTGATTGATAGATTAGTACAACTAGGTATTGATCTACTATTGATAAGATGGATAGCTGCATGGATTACAAATAGGACATGGCAAGTATCACACACCAATTGGACAGGTGAAATCCTTGGTTACAGTCAAGGTGTCCCACAGGGCTCTGTACTAGGCCCTTACTTGTTTAGATTGTATCTTTCAGACCTTACTTTTTAATCTGAGGTGTTCTACAGTCTATATGCTGACAACCTGAAATTGGATAAACTGATTACAAGTGTTACAGATAAGGCATGTCTGCAAAATAATTTGACTAAATTGACCATTTGGGCACAGGAGAATAATATGTTGATAAATACGTCAAAAACTAAGCATATGAGATTTGGGAGACATAAACTGAAAGGTGAATATTTAATACAGCATGCAGTGATTGAAACTGTAGACTCATTTAAGGACCTGGGTATATGGGTAGATTCAGCTATGAGTTTTTCTAATCATATCAACCAATTGGCTAATGATATTTATAGAACTATAGGTTGTATAAAAAGATTTATAAAGTCTAGGAAATCAAACATTATGAAGTCATTGTTTGTTAGTTACATAAGACCCAAACTTGAGTTTGGAATAACAATATGGAAACCCTATAGGAAAACAAGCATGAATAAGCTGGAAAGAGTACAGCGGAAATATACTAAGGGCATCCATGGATGTGAAAATCTAAGTTATTATGAAAGACTAAAATATCTGAACTTGTACGGTGTCTCTTACAGATATTTAAGAGGAGATCTTATTCAGGTATATAGGGCATTTCCCTCTGGGAATGTTTGGGGTTATCAAAAAGTACTAGAGAATTGTCATATAACCCATGTAGAAGATTCTATAGGAATGAGAAGTGTACTAATTGGTTCTCTGACAGAGTAGCTGATGCTTGGAACAGACTACCAAATTACATTAAAGCAAGTACTAGTTTAGATATTTTTAAGAACAGCCTGGACATTTATTATGGGAACAAGTGTTTTGGCATATTGGCAAGCTAGAAGGGCTTTAATGCCCATGCTTGAAACATTTGTATGTATTTATGTATGTATACCTCTCAAATGTATCTCATTACAAGTGGAGTTCCCCAGGGCTCAGTCCTAGGACCCCTCCTGTTCGACATATACTTCTCAGAGGTACAGGCAATCACAGGAGGACTATGGCTAACCAAGTTCGCAGACGACTGCAAACTAGGGGCTATAATTGACTCTCCAGCTGACACAGACATCCTCCAAAAGGGTCTCACTGAGACGAATACCTGGTGTCAAAATCATGGCCTTAAGCTAAAAGCCAAAAAGTGCATAGTCATCCCCTTTGGAAAAAACAAAGTACCCACAAACTACCACATAGGTGGTAGTCCCCTAAATACGGAAGACATAATAAGGGATCTGGGGACCCAAGTAGATTGTAATCTCACCTTTGATAATCACATTAACAAAGTGGTTAGAAAATCCTTCTAAGTGGCCCACCTAATCACAAAAGGGTTCGCATCCAGATCAAAAGAGGTCATTGTCCCCCTCTACTCATCACTCATCAGACCCATCATAGAGTACAACGTCCCATTTGGGATGTACCTTACAAGACACCTGCAACATCTGGAAAGACCACAGAAGTACCTCACCAAGAGGATCACTGGCCTCAAACACATGCCCTATGCAGCTCGACTGAAGAAATTACAGCTGTACTTGGTTGCATACCGCCTACTCAGAGGTGATCTCTGCCTGACATACAAGGCCATGTCCAATCCAGAATTGATGGACATGCTCCACCTAAAGAAAACCTTATCCCTGTGACCCACACGCTCTAGGGATCTAAACCTCACCACAACAATAAATAGGAAGTGCTGGAGGGATAGATTCCTGTCCCAGAGACTTCCCATGCTTTAGAACAAGATCCCAATCTACATTAGGCAGAGCTCCTCTCTAACACTCTTCAAAAGAAATCTTGACAAGTGGATGGGAAACAGAAAGTTTACCTCGGGGATCACTTCAGTGACTCTGCTGGACAGAGGCACAGGGAACTAATCTAAGGGGGCGGCGAAAGCCAACACATTCTGGCTAAGCTTATAAATGCCTTCAGGCAGATAGCCTAGTATCTACCTATGAACCTATGAACCTATTATGAAGAATGTTCATCATTCTGAGTCTTAAAAATTCCATGTTCAACAAAAAAAGACTTATGTTTATGTTTCACCTGGGCAAGTTATCTTTGCCTCATAGTTTGCTTTGGTAGATTTGACCATCTCTCTTTTTGCACTGATTTGTCTGTTGCTTCTTGGCTTTGGAGAGGACGTTTTTCCTTTTGCTGAATAGCCTTTTTATCCTAGGGGTCCATCAGGATGATTTATTTTTGCCAGATCATAGGTTTGACTCGGACAGTACATGTCAAGCAGAGCACCACTTTGGCCCTCTTCAAAACGAACATTGACGATTGGATGGGAGAAAGGAAATTCATCCCGGGGATCACATCAGTCACCCTGCTAGACAGGGGTCCAGGGAAGTAAATAGTGTGGGAAGAAATAGCCAGGTAATGAATTGTTATGGCTAGGCTTGTATAGGCCCTAGGGCTAACAGCCTAGTACCAACCTATGAACAGGTTCTGCCTCCTCTGTGCAACTATGAATATGGTTGTACAGTGCTTTTATGCACAGCTCAGAGTAGGCCTCAGTGCCATCTGCGTTCAGAGGGGCTTAGAAGTTTAATAAGCTGTCACTTAGCTTGAGGTAATTGGCCTTAGCAAAGTTCTTAACAGGTTTGGAGTTTGATTGGGGTTCTAGATTACTTATAATACTAAAGGAAATAATTTTGTGATCAGATCTTGCCAGGAAGAAGTTAATGTACAGGAGGGAGCAGCATCCACCCCATGTTCATGTGTACTAGGTCTAGGATATTTGTACCCCTAGTTGGGGAGTTAATTAGTTGCTCCAGAGTGTTTCTATTGGCAAAGTCCAAAACTGTCTGAGCAAGTGAATTATGGATCGTATAAGTCTCCCAGTTTATGGAGAGGTAGTTGAAGTCACCTATGAGAATGGTGTTAGGCTGAATGTTAAGAGATTCCCGTAGGTTTAGGGTTTAGGTTGGAGATGTGGTTTTCCAGACTCATGTTAGAGGATCTGTAGCTGGCAATGATATGATAGTGGTTTGCATTTATGGTTAGTTGGGCATTGAGCAACTCAAGTGAGTCATGTTGTTGAGCAAGTCTAGTGGTCTAATCGTCCTTTATGAACACTGAGAGTCCTCCTCTCTTTGTTTTCATCCTGAGCTGAGGGGGATCTAAATGTATGAATGTCATTGTAGCCTTTGATAGCTAGGGTGCTTCCTATGACTCTGAATCATGTTTCCGTGACTGTACAAATGTCTGCATTTTCCAGGGTGAGGAGTAATCCAGGTAGTGCAGTTTTTTTATTTAAACTCCTAGCATTGAGCAGCAGTACATTTTAGGTAGATGTGAGTGATTTTTATTGTGTTGGAGGGTGTAACAACTTGGCACAGCCTAAAAAAAAGACACTATGGGAATAAATAACATTTTTGCCAGTATCTGGAAGCAAAGTGGTGACAAGTGCAAGCCATCACTGTGCAAAGTATTGTGGTTTGCCAGTTATGTCTTCCCAGGCTGACGGATATTGGATCCCCCTTGTTGTGACACCAGAAACTAAGACAGTCATTGAAGTCAGTCATTCTTTGCTGGTACTGTGGCATCATCAGTGGTGGCATGACTGTTGCAGTTCTCCATTCACTTGGCATGAAGCCTGACTGGAGGCTCTAGTAACTCCAGTGGGTCTGATAGGCTGTTTCATGCTATTTAGGAAACATCCTGGGATATTATCAGGGACCATTGATGCAGTGTTCTTGGCCTTGGAAAGTGTGTTTAGGACCTGCTCCCTATTGATGGCTTGGGTGTTATATTCAGTGGTATTACTTGAGTTGTGACTGTGGGGAGAAAGGGTAAAATTGGAGATGAATTTCTCAACCAGTAGATTTGCTATATCTTCCAGCTCCATGTAGGTGGCTTCATCCACAATTAGCCTTGCACACCCTTTGCATTTACAGACATATTTAAAGAAATCCATGTGATTTTCCTTGGCCTGGGAGGTTATCTTTGCCTCTAGGTTGGTTTTGGTAAACATGATTTGCTCTCTGAGTTATTTGTTTAGCTTGATAAGAGAGTTTTTATCCTGGTGGGCATTGTATTTCCTGACTTTTGCTGTGACTTTCTTCCTTATTTTGTACGGCCTGTTGATGTTTAGATTCCACCATGATGGTTTATTTTTTTGGATGTCTTCTCAGCTGATTTCTGATAGGCACAGCTGTCTGTATGCATTTATTAACAATGATTGTATACAATATCTGTGAAGAATTCTGTATAGGCAACTGTGTTTTCGGTGTTTGTGGGGGGCTTGAAATTTTGTTAGATTGTCACTTAATAATAGGAAGTCTGCCTTAAAAAAGTTCCTAAATTGTATGGGGTTAACTGGGGTCACAGGTTTTATTTTTATTTCAAAGGGACAGCTTTATGGTCTAGCCTTACCAGAGAGGACATGTTTGTGATGACCAGATTCAGTATATTTGCTCACCTAGTGGGCATGGGGACTGTCCAAGGTGTTTATGTGTACAATGTCCCGAAATCTCTGAGCCTCCAGGTTTTGGGGTTTTGCAGGATTCCTATTTTATAGTGGGGCAGTTAAAGTTGCCAGTTAATATGGTATTGGGCTCAATGGTGAGTATCGCAAATACATTTAAGTATGAGTTAGTTATGGGTTTCCTGGGACATAGAAGGGGCCTGTAGCTAGCAAGGATATGGCATAGGGCTTTACCTATGGTAATTTGGACATGGAGGTGCTCAAGCTCATCATACTGTTTGACCAGCCTTGAGATTATCTTTTTATTGGTGTAAAATGAGACACCTCCACCTTTAGTCCTTGCATTTTCAGTAGCTGGCCTAAATGTGGGGAAGACATTGTAGTCTTGCACTGCCAGGGTTGCTCTCCATGGCTTTAAACCATGTCTTAGTAACCACACAGGTGTTTGCATTCTCAAAGGTGAGGGGAGTTTAGAGTGAGTGCTGTTTTGCATTCTCAAGGGTGAGGGGAGTTTAGAGTAAGTGCCGTTTCTTGTTTAGACTCCTGGCATTGAGCAGTAACACATTTAGATTCCCTTGGGTTGGTTTTGCTATAGCAGAGCATTTGTCAGTTTGATGTTGCCTAAAAAAAATACTGTGGGGAGGTCGATGTTTTAGCCAATATTAAAAAGCCCAGAGGAGACAGGTGCAGACCATACTTGGAAAAGCAATGTGGTCTGTCGACCATATCCTCTCATGCTGCTAAGTACTGCACCTCCTTGATTTACACCAGAAGCTAAGCCAATCATTAAAGTCAATCATCTTCTGTGCATGTTATGGCATCATCCTTGATGAAGGCAGAATGATATTCAATTCTAGACCCACACCAGTCTAGTGCACATAGTATAAAGGTTCCATAATGTCTCTCTCTTCATATTGTTCAAGAAGATATGTGTCAGGCCAATTACTTAGTATCATATAATTATAGAAGGCTGCTAGGCTAACAGCCCTACAGCCTTTTTAAGCCCAGCCATTCATGCCCCAATTTTCACACTTATCAATGCCCACAGGCTAGAATGGCTTTGTTATATTCCTGTGCCTTAGGCCATCTACAAGCTGCCCCATCCATAAACGCCATAGGTGACAAGCCAGGGTAAATTTGTGATTTCACTTCCATTGGTCCAAACTGCATTTGAATAGATTTGGGGAAGATCTCTGTTTCATATGAATGGGGGTATGTTCCATAGAAGGGGTAATCTTAGAGACACATACCTGTTCCTGTAACATGTTTTGTGTATGTCACAGAAGAGGTTTAGATCCTTAGATTGGATAAGTCTAGTGCTGTTTGGTTTGCAAATATGTAGCAGATCTATCAGGGCTGGATCGGAGAATGCCTCGTATGTTAAGTATAGATCACCCCTCAGTAGTCTGTAGGAAGGCTGATTACAAAGACAAGGCTTTGAGGTGGTCTGCATAGGATATATTATTTATGCCCTGTATTGTTTTAGTGAGGAACCTCTGTGGCCACTTCAACTGTTGCGAATACCAGGTGAAGTACATGCCAAAGGGTGCATTTTACCTGATTACTTGTCTAACAAGGGCTGAGTAAAGTGAAACTATAATCACCTTAGATCTGGATGCCATGCCCTCACTTATAAGTTGTGCCACATTGAAGGACTTTCTCACTACTATGGACACAGGATAATCAAAGTTCAGGTTATTGATAACCTGAGTTCCCAAGTCCCTTATCACTGGGTCTACTCTTAGGAGAGTGTTATCAATGTTGTAATTTGCAGGGGTGGTATGATTATTCTGTTTTTTGCATCATATTTTAGGCCATGGTTCTGGCATCAGTTATTTGTGTGTTAAGCCTTCTTGGAGGATATCTACATCTCTGGGGGATTCAGTGACTGGATCCAGCTTGCAGTCATCAACAAACGTTTTCAGCCAAAGGCCATCTACATTTGCCTTAACTTCAGAGAAGTATATTTCAAATAGGAGAGGTCCCAGCACCGGGCCCTATAGGACACCACAAGCAAAAGGCCTCTTAGTGAAGGTGGACTCCCCCACCCTAACTTCATGTGTGCTAGCTGTAAGCTTTCTGACTATCTATTGAGTAACGTAGGGATTTATACCTAAATTTGTGAGATTGTCTATAATACTTGAGGGAGATGTTGTGTCAAATGCCTTTGCCAGGTCAAGGTAGGCAGTATGTACCATTTTGCCCTCATCCGTAGCAATACTGACCTTATCAAAGAAGTCCTCCAAGTTTAGTAGGCATGACCTACCTTTGACAAAACTGAACTGGGATGGATTCAGTGTTTGAAGATTTCCTATGTCTTTGTTTATCAGGTCCGCAGTGATTCTTTCCTTGGCCTTGTATACAAGTTAAGACTTGAGTGCCTGCATGATCTGGAGGATTCTGGCCTCTGATAGACAACTGGCTGTAACTTTCTCCTTATTCAGCATGGTGAGTGGGACATCTGTGTGTCTCACAATGGAGTCTCCTATGACTAAAGTATTGGGTTGCATGGTAGCTTGCCTTATGGGTTTTGAAGTTGATGCTCCATGCTTTGTGGCTGTATGTACTATAGTGGGTGTTGTTTTGGTGGAGTGCTTTTGTGGTTGATGAGGATACCTGTTGTAGGTCGAATGTCAGGGGGGTGTCTTTGGGCTTCTGAAAGATTACTTTTAAGTGTCTCAGCATATGTGTGGCCAAGTGTCTGATCCGTACTTCGTGTGGTGGGTGTGGTGTTTTATTTCTGACAACATGGTTGGTATTGTGTGTGCTTGTATGTGAGAGCTTTGCCTCCAGTGACATTGTGCAAATATGTCTCTCACATACCTTATCAGTTTGTTTGAGAATAAGGTGGTTGTCAGTAAATGTAAGGCAATTGCTATATTACCTCAGGATGCCCGTATCTCCCAAGCTGCTTGCAGAGATAGCAGGAAAGTTCATGCCAATGGTTTATGGCCATATTTGGGTGGTCAATAAGTTGTTGCAGGAGGGAAGAGTAGTAACAGGAGTATATACCCTTGAGCACATGGGGCAGTGCTTATCCCTCTGCAAACAAACTACTTTTTTCTTCATTTAACTGAATAAAAAGGGTAGCCCTGTTGGGGCAAACAAATTAGGTACCAGCACCAAATGCAAAGTAGCAACTTACACAGTAACAGTGCAAGGAAGGCTTCCCAAAAGTATAGTTCTTAGTGATCAGCAAACAGTACATTATTAGGGACCTTTAAAATGATTTACCGTAAAATCAACAAATAAAGCAAAATAAAGCATTAGAAGTCTAATACATTTAACCAAACTGTAAAACAATAAACTATATTTCTTATTTGCAAAGGATGGAGCAGGACCAGCTCAAGGTGTGGTGAGGACAACAATCAGATGGGAGCTCCAGGTAAATGAGCAGGAGAAACTTTGTAGTAAGAGAGGTTTACTCAAGAGCAATACTTTGTCAAAGAAGATGACTACCACAACACTTCATTCACAGACTATGTTTACAGTAGGTAGCTGCTGAATATTACAGGTTGAAGTTAATTTTATTTTTGACAATTTTGCTGCTTACACTGTGATGAATTACTGATTTCCCCTCTTGTCTTGTGTGTACATGTTGAGGAAGGAGTTAGATATTTAGTGCAGTTTTTGCAGACAGGTTGAAACCTAAAGTTTTGTGACACAATGGTTCTGAAATGTTCTACAGGTTTCTGAGTAAGCAGCTGCTCAAACAAGGGTGCCAGAACCATAGAGCGAGGGTGAGGGAGCGCCCCCCGAGGGAGCACCCCCGAGGGAGCACCCCCCCCACTTTTACAGCTCAGCTACAAGACCTGTCTCTTAATGAAGCAACATAGTCAAATTGAGGATCCATACGTGCAGCGTGTGTCGCACGTTAACGTGGATGTAAACACAAGCACATTGAAGTTAACTGTGTTTTTTGGGTTCAAAGTTAAGGAGAAGGGAATTATTCTGTTTCACCGAGCGCTGATCTTTGCTGACACTGCCTGAACAGTAAGGACAGTTTTGCTGACTCGTTGTGAAATGTTTTCTCATTTACAGTTTTTAAGGAGAGGAGATTTTTCTCCTGTCCCCGATTGCTCTGCTGTGTGAGTTGTGCCTGTGAGATGTTTTTTGATCTACAGTTGTCTGCTGCCCTCGACTGATTATGTGTGTGTGTGTGCGTGCGTGCATGCGTGTGTGTGTGGGTGTGTGTGGGTATGTGTGTGCGCATGCCCTTGTATAACAGACTTTATTTTTTCTGTTGATACTTGCCTCTTTTAGGTTATGCATTCAAGTCATTTTATGCATTGGTTTATTAAAAAAAAATTTAGAAATGCATTAAAAAACTGCAAGGTATTGATTGTACTGAGGTAGGACCGCACCCAAATGGGCACATGGCACAAATGCCTCATCTTATGATGCACTCTGGTATGATATTATTAGACCAGAACCTGTATCTCATTGTTGTCAATGTTTATTTATATAATATAAGGAATATCTTATTGTATTACAACAGCAGAGCAATAAAATGCCACAGATACACAAGCTTGTTCAATCTACCCAAGTCTGAACAGAACTGAACATTAAAAAGGCAGATAAATGTCAATGGGAAGAGGTGACTTGGCTTGCTAATAACACTAACCACAGTCTAAGGCTGGATGGTAAAGAAACATTCTGGCATTATCTCAGTGCATGTGAAGAAAGTCATACCTTCCACCATATCCTTTGGTTAACTAAATGTAGTAGCCTTTGCTTGTCTTTCTAAACCATTGATGCTTTGTCAAAAAACATAATCTGTATCCTTGTAACTTTCGACAACATTACATATAGTTCTAGGTGGTACTATACATATTTTAAGTTGCTGAAGAGGAAAAGTCTCAATAGAGGCTAATTGTACATCTGTATACATACCAAGAATGTAATATTCAAGTACCAAGTTATGGGTACAGGTGAGAAAATGATGTTGTTAGCACAGACTCTCATATAATACCTCTGATCATTATATCTCATTCAAGAGAAATATTTTATTTAACTTGATCCATTGTCTCTGTTGTCTGCTGTCCCCGACTGATTTTATGCGTGTGTGTGTGTGTGTGTGTGTGTGTGTGTGTGTGTGTGTGTGTGTGTGTGTGTGTGTGTGTGTGTGTGCACCAGATCTAAGGGACTTTTTGTTTCCCTCACAGTGAGATCGTGAGAGGGCACTAGATCAGGGAGTGGCACCGGGTGTCACAAGGGCCAGCTACACTTCTGGGTGGGAATAGTTTGCAATGTTTTAATATTTCTGAAGAGAGACTAATTTATTAATATAACACAATATGTGCTGCAGTAATGGAGAGCAGTTAGCAAAAACCATGACTACATCTAAGTAAACAATGACTTCACTGGAGTATGGCCATCAGCTACCATTCAACAATCCTGAGTTTATCTTCATGGAAAGGGCAAGGTGTGCTAATAAAAACATCAGCGTACTCTTAAAAATTCCAGGCTTAACATGATAATTACCCTGTCACTCTGAAGGGGTCCTCCTGCCTTCATTTGATAACCAGAAAAGTATGTGAATCCAAATTATAGTTTTTTAAATACTAAGTACAAGGACGATCATTCATACCTCACTAATTCCTTGTTGTTTTTTTCTGTTACTACAGAATGAGCACACACAGTGAACAAGGATATCATTCCTTTGTGCTGCAGTCCTTTCATAAATGAACTGCAGATATTTTTATATTTTTTCCAGCATGACTCAAATTAATGAACATACTGTGGGGTAGCATAAATGTGTGATCTGATATTCACCCCTGTGATAGTTGTTTCCATGTAGACTTATATAATAGGTTCGATAAGTGTTCACATTTTTAATGCCTTTCCAAAGTTACTAAAAAAATAGTATGTGATGTCTGAAGTGGGCAAAATAAAATCAACATTTTTTTTTAATTAATTTTGGCATATAAAACTGTTCACACCAGATTCTGTACAATTCTATGCTGAAACAAATGTTACAGAAATCTGTGTAAAGATAAAAGTCCTATGAAGGAGTATGCTTCAAACCCCTTCACATATGCATTAATGCTAACATTACAGGTGCCCACAATGTATTATATCAGTCCTCTACCATTACTGAAAGGAAATATTGGGAACCTCAGCATTTCTTAAATAAAAAAAACTTTACAACCCTTACTTCATTTACAAGACTTGTAAATCTGGCATTTCCATGTAAGAATGATCATTAACTTAATTACGTACAGCTTTAACCATCGCATTATTTCCCTGTTAAATGGCCTTCATCAATGGAAGTCAGAAGTGCTACATGTGACTAAGAAAAGTGTTATTTATGAAAATTTTAGCTGTGAATGTATTAGCACATACTGAAATAGTCCTGTATGACTCCTAGAAGGCACTACCAGAGATAATAACAGTGTGTTATTATGTTGGATTAAAAGACTGCATGGACAATTTGTGTTGATTTTTTTTTATTTTATGAGAAGTTGTTGAATTGCTAAATTATTGAATTACCAAGGCGTAAGCCTGGAGTCAGGATATTTAATTTTCAGTATGGGGTGCAGAACCCACAAAGGAGCTGCAAGGAGGTGGGGATAAAGCAACCCCTGGACTAATGCAGATGTAATGTATTTTCTTTTGTATTTTATTGTCCCTTACATGCAAAGATTTCACTTCATTTTTCAACGATAGGATTGGAATACTGATAATCATATGTACTGTACCAAAGGATGATTAAGCCCATAAAACTGATGGAACATTCTAGAGAACTACACAGTGAAATTATTTATTTATTTTATTTTACATTTGTTGACCGGGGGTAGTATGACTGGATACATGTCTATTTTCAGCGGAGGCCCGTGGAGAAAAACTCCAAGGTCAGCAAATGATATACAGTAGTTAACATATCTAAGCAAGCAGTTAAGTTTAAGATACAATATTTACAGAGGTTACATATCTAGACAAATTATAGAAGTTCCAGGGTTAAAGAAAATCAGAGAGTAGGTCATCATTAAGTAATTCAAGTCAGCTAAGAATACTGTTATTAACTCATACATTTAGTTACAGATGCATATTTACAGTGGTTACATACCTAAACACGTTAGAGTTAAGCAAAGTAAAGGTCAGGATAGTGCCACAGGTAAGCTAAAATACCTATTTTAGTCTCATTGTCAAGGAGAGTTAGTCAGGTTTATTACATTGACATAGCCAGTTTAGTGTCAGATGTTGTTTAAGTCTAGTCTTGAATTGACTCAGGGAGTTGAGCAAAGTCATTTTGGTTGGGAGAGAGAGTTCCAGGATCTGCAAACAGCGTTTGCGAAGAGAGTCACCGGCAGAGTTATTAGTTTTGATAGTCTGGACTAGTAATTTATTACAGGATCAAAGAGGTCGTGGATTGTGATAGGGGGTTATAATATTTTTAAGATCAGGAGCATTATCTGGATTGTAAAGGATCTTATGGGCAGTAATCATGAGGTTATACTGGATCAAGCTGGGTAATTCTAGCCACCCAAGCTGGTTTAGGTTAATACAATGATGAGTCCTGTAAGGCAGGCCAGTGGCAAATCTGGCAATATGGTTATAGCAGATAGAGAGTTTGTTAAGGGCAGATTTGTTTAGATTGGAGAGTATTGGGGATGCATACAAAAGAGTTGAAAGTAGGTGAGAGCAGGCAAATCTAGCAGGAGGGGTTAAGAAGGCTTTTATCCTGTAAAGTGAGCCTAGTTTTTTATTAATGGTCTTTATGGATTGATTAACATGTAGGCCGAATTTAAGATTATTATCGATTAAAACACCTAACAGTTTTGTAGAGGAGTCTGGGGAGATTATTGTGCCATTATTAGATTTAATGGTAAAAGTGAATACAGTAGACCTGTGTGTTGGTGAGAAAAGCAACAGTTTGTTTTTTTTGGGATTCAGGATCAGATGATGACCAGAAAGTCAGTTTTTAATTGTGTTAAATGTGGTTTGTGTAGATGACCACAGTTCTTTTGGAGATGTGGCCGAGCATATCAGAGTGGAGTTGTCAGCATATTGAACATAGCTGACTGTAGAGATAGCAGAATAGAGGTCATTAATGAAGATGGAGAATAGAAGGGGCCCTAGTATGGATTCCTGGGGTACATCTAGTGTGTTGGGTAGGAGTTTAGAAAGTTTGTTTTGCCAAAGGACAGCCTCCTGTCTATCATTCAGATAGGATTGGAACCATTGGATGGCTGTAGTATCTAGGCAGAAAGTTTTCAGGGTGTGGATTAGTAATTGGTGATCCACCATATCAAATGCCTTGGAGAGATCCAAGAAGAGGGCAGAGGATATGTTATTGTTATTGCGGTTATGGTTTATGGTATTGGTGAAGGCTAGAAGGGCTGAAGTAGTGCTGTGGTGAGGTCGGAAGCTGTGCTGGGAGTCTGCCATGAGGTTATTCTGAGTTAGGTGATGCATCAGTTGTGTATGGATGCATTCTTCCATAATTTATTATTTCCATAAATTAAAACATACTGGGGGCATGCCTAAAAACTAATGGCAAAAAAAAAAAATAAAAAACAATTACAAAGAAAGTCCCACAAACTATGGTCATCCTGCTAAACTTTGTATGGAATGCTCTGTTCTGATGTGGAATGAAGAAACAAGGGTGCATTAACACTAAGCTGAATGAGCATCACGGTGAACAAATAAAACTGCAGACAGACATCCTGTCATTCTCCTGCTCCATCTCTGTCTTTGTCTCTGTTTTTCTCTCTTGCTCCCGAAACAGATTTTCACAGAATATTTGGCTCATGTTTTTGATCTGTTCCTCTTAAAATGTGTGGTTTTCTGGCAAATCAGTGAGAACTGAATTCACTGAATAATGATAGCCCTTTAAGTTTCAGTTTTCCTATCTTTCAGGAAACACAGGGTAACACAAAACACTTTAGTCTAGCAATTTTCTAAGATTATACAACAATGTTTAAAATGTGTCCCTGGTTTTGGGCCTTTCTCCCCCCAATAAATGTTGGCTTTTTCCAGATTTCTTGTGCTGCAAAGCTGAGAGATTTAGTTGAGTGTCAAGTGGATTTTACAAGGAGCTGAGAGCTTCAGGGGAAGAGAAGTTTAGTGCTGATTATGCCAAGTCTGTTTGCATTGTTAGCAACACAACAGGTAGTATACTTTCTTTTGATGCAGAAGGCTGCAGGTTCTACTCCCACAGTATGTCGATGGATTGCTGGTACTGGCACTGTACTGTGTTGTACTTTAAAGGGAGTGGATGCTGCAGTCCTGTGAATGTCCTCCTTTGGAGGAGTTACCTAATAACTATGAACTTGTTATCAGTTTGCTATTCATTCCGTATTGCAATATTGCTAGCTTATCATTTTTTCATGTAACATAGGCAGTTCTTCAAGAACAACAGGCACTTTATTTGATATAAAGTTGTTTGCTAGCAGCAACCTCTTCTTTAGTTACAGATCCCTTTAATGTGGAATTATTTAGATGACTTTTACTTCCACAGAGATTGTGCATATTTACTGAATGTAATGACAGAAGTTTACTGCGGTAGTGGTGCTGCGGTAGCGTTGTTGCCTCACAGTTAGACGTTGCCCGTTCGATCCTCAGTTAGAGCGTCTTCTGTGTGGCGACATGCGTGAACGGGCGTTCCTTCGTTGAAGGTTGTGCATTAGGCCCGACAAGCCAGCATGTAAAACTCTACTGCCAATCATTAGCGGACCGGAGTTCCGCTGTGGCGACCCCTAACTGGGAAAAAGCCGAAAGACACAATCAGTCAATGACAGAAGTTTGACTTTTATGATGGAAATGTTCTGAATTGTGCAATTTTGTTATTATTGGTTCACAAATTTTATTTCATTGCTTACTGGAAAAATGTTCAAAACATAAATTTAAAACACGCTCTAACAAGTGTGCTGTATTATACAAGGAATATAATTTAATACAATCAAGAAGGTGACTCAAAGAATGCATACATGTATGCATGGCCCTAAAAATGTATAAAGAGTCTATGGTTTGAAAACAGCCCAGAGGCAAGCTTAGTCCTCCACTGGCCAGATGCACAATGAATGTGGGTTTTCGTGCCTTTTCAATGAATGTGAGTTTCAAGGGCAGAGAAGTTTACTGCTCATGCGAAGTCTGTTTTCTTTGGGAGACTGTTTTGTTTGTTTAGCAAATGGCTATCGGTGTTTATGCTATTTTATTTCAATATCTATAATCATTGTAGAAGTAAATAAGAAAACAGTATGCACACTGACAGGTTTGAACAGTATTTATGGTAACCAAGGAGAAATAGCAAAGTAATGGAACACTGGAGTGACTGGGGAGGGGGTTGCTGCTGGAGCAGTAGGAGGTTGCTGCAGGAGGAGCTGTTCTGGGGGGGGGGGGAGTCAATCTATTACCCTGCCTTTGTCCCAAACAATAAATGGTGACAGAATCATAAATTGAAACTAAACTCCAAACAATACATTATGGTATCCTTTGGGATGTCATCTACTCCAGGGAACTGCCAAACTGACCATACCTCCTGAGAACTGACCCAGTTGTTTGGCATTTGGGAACTTGTGTGTACAGTGACCTATCTTTCGACCAACATGTGCCCAGAGTCAAAGTCTTTCTATATTGGATAGTTTATAAACAAATTGATTGAGACTAGATCTAGAGATGTTATTGACCCCCTTACAAAGCCCTCATTAGGTCAATCATTTTGTATAATACCCACTTTGGCATGTTCAGACCTGTGTCTGGCATACAAGGCATCCTCAGACCTGATACTGATGGACCTACTGAACATCAGCAAGTCAAATGGCATCAGAAATACTCAGTCCAGGTATCTAAACTGAATGTTGTGGAGAGACGGAGATATAATCAGAGGCTACCAGTGTTCTAGAACAGACTCTCCATTCAAGTAAAACAAAGCTCATTCCTGTCCATATTCAAATGCAACTTGAATCTAAGGATAGGTAATAGAAAATGTACTCCAGGATTGCTCCTCATCCCACTAATGGATAGAGGCAGTTCCTAAATGCTGGATCCCTTACATGGGTCCCCTCAAATTATCTATGGTATGATCACAGTTATTCTCACTAGGGCTAATGTACAACTATTGGCATGGTATAGGTAAGACCAATCAGGAAATGTTAATTCAAGCACCAAAAGGGAAATTGACTATGCTTAAAATGTCCTCCAAGTGAACCTATGTTGTCATAGTAAATAGTTTTATAAAATTGCCCTTTTTAGATCATTAAATGTCCCTCTCACCCTCTGCCCCCCCCCCCCCCCCCCCAGCCTTCAACAGCTTCCGGCGCTGAAATCATATGCAGTATATTTTTCACAGATACCATTTATTGAAAGCAATACATAATAAATGAAGCACCATTTTGAAAACTGAATTTAGTTTAAGCAACAAAACAAACAAAGATTTCTGGAATCTTCACAAATGATTTTTTTCTTTAACATTATATCACTAGCCATAAATGTAATACACTTTACAGGCAATAAATTCTGTACAGATTGTATGTTTATTTGTATTTTGCAATTTTCCAGATTTAATTAAATCAGGCCTTTGTCATTTAATAGGTAGATTTGTATACTAAGGTTGTATGTATACATTTCTACAGTGAATGTAATTGTCAGTACTTTGACAATACATGCAATTTGGAATACAAGGCTATTTATGGCATCATGATTTATGTTTCCTACATCCTTCATATATGATCCAAAGCAGTAGAATTTTCAAAGTAAGAATGCTATGTGAATAAATATGCAGCATATATAATGCACAGTGGCAAAGGAGTTGTCTGATACAAGTATGCATTTTCTCATTTGTGGAATGTAGACTAAAGGTTACTGCAAAGGAGCAAAAATATAGTATTATGCAACCTTCCTTATCAGTCAACAAATAATACATAAGGAAAATGTAGTGGGAAGTTTTTAGGGATGGTTCCTGGGGTTTGTGAGGCAATTAGAACTATAACCATAATTATATTAGCATGTCTGTAGGGGGAATGGGTATAGTATGGTATGTAAGAAGAGACCTCTATAACGTGAGAGTAAATACCTGTTTTTCATACACTGCTCTACTTATAATAATGCATGCTGAAAATAGGAATGAATAAAGGTCTCTTGTCTGCATTTACTAAAAAATGGTATGGTACTTAGTGGCACAAAATGTGTCATTCTAGGAACATGAAATATTACAAAAATCCGGCTTTAGTAGCAAGATTAGTGTACATGGCTACATGTTTTGCATTCTGAACTGATTCTCAGTGACCTGCAACACTGATTGATAGGGGTCACCAACTGTAGTACAGCATCATGACTGAAATGTCTGAATTGGTTCTGCTGCCTCCAATAGTTTTACAAACAGCACTTTGAAAAGCTAATGCAGTGGTCACCAACCACCAGGCCATGAACAGGTACCAGGCTGTGGATCATTTGGCACTGGGCCGCATAGAAACTTTTAGGCAGGGGGTGAAATAAAAACGTGAATATGTGTATGTACGTATGTATGTGTGTGTGTGTGTGTGTGTGTGTGTGTGTGTGTGTGTGTGTGTGTGTGTGTGTGTGTTTATGTTTCTGTCTGCGTGTGTGAGTGAATGCATGTGTGAAAGCAGAAGAGACTGTATGTGTGTGACAGATCGAGAGAGAGTGAGAGTGATCTTGTGTGACTGAATACATGCATGAAAGCAGAATGTGTATGTGTGTGTGTGTGTGTGTGTGTGTGTGTGTGTGTGTGTGTTTGTGTGTATGTGTGTGTGTGTGAGAGATTGAGAGAGAGTGACAGCGATCGTGTGTGACTGTGTATGTATGTGTGTATGAGAGTGAATAGTGAGATCGATTGAGCAGTGTTTTTGCTGTTTAGCGAGTGTAAAATAAAAATAAATGAATTGGAAAAAGTGTGTGTGTGTGTCTGTGTGCGCGTGCGTGTGTGCACATATATGTTTTTGTCTGCATGTGTGAATGAATGCATGCATGAAATCAGAATAGTGTGTGTGTGTGTGTGTGTGTGTGTGTGTGTGTGTGTGTGTGTGTGTGTGTGTTTATGTTTCTGTCTGCGTGTGTGAGTGAATGCGTGTGAAAGCAGAAGAGACTGTATGTGTGTGACAGATCGAGAGAGAGTGAGAATGATCTTGTGTGACTGAATACATGCATGAAAGCAGAATGTGTGTGTATGTGTGTGTGTGTGTGTGTGTGTGTGTGTGTGTGTGTGTGTGTGTGTGTGTGTGAGAGATTGAGAGAGAGTGACAGCGATCGTGTGTGACTGAATGCATGTATGAAAGCAGAATGTATGCATGCGTGAAAGCAGAAGAGACTGTGTATGTATGTGTGTATGAGAGTGAATAGTGAGATCGATTGAGCAGTGTTTTTGCTGTTTAGCGAGTGTAAAATAAAAATAAATGAATTGGAAAAAGTGTGTGTGTGTCTGTGTGTGTGTGCGTGTGTGCACATATATGTTTTTGTCTGCATGTGTGAATGAATGCATGCATGAAATCAGAATAGTGTGTGTGTGTGTGTGTGTGTGTGTGTGTGTGTGTGTGTGTGTGTGTGTGTGTGTGTGTGTATGTGAGACCGAGAGTGTAGAGTGAGAGTGATTCCTGGCAGTAGCAGCAACATCAATTAAGAGGTTTGCATACCTCTTGACCATACCGCTCAACCTCTCGCACAATAAATCTGGACAGTCAGAGTCACAAATAATAGGGGCAGATTTAAAAAATTGCTCTTATAAAGTTAGAAAGATGCTAGATTCAGAAAAAGGTTTCCATTAGGTTTGCTGCCTCTCGACCATACCTCTCAACCTCTTGCACAATAAATATGGACAGAGTCACAAATAATAGGGACAGATTTTAAATATTGCTCTTATAAGCTTAGAAAGTTGCTAGAATAAGCACTGAAAACCCTGCTTCAATTTCCAACATCCTATCTTTGTGAAGCGGGATTTTCTGCAATGACAGCAACCAAAATGAAATTATGGAGCAGACTGGACATAAGGAACACACTTTGGGTGTCAGTGTCTCCAATCACCCCTAGATGGGACCGTCTCAATGCAGGGAAACAAGCTGAGGGCTCCCACTGATTTTACATTCTGGTGAGTTGTATTTATTATGCACTTTATTATGCCTTATTTTTATGCATGCACTATGGCTGGTCCATGGAAAATTGTCATACATAAAACCTGTCCTTGGTGCAAAAAAGGTCAGAGACCACTGAGCTAGTGCATGCATTTACTTCAGTATAGTGCCTCACCAGTATGGTGCAACAATTACAACAAATACTGACATAAACCTGTTTTAATGCAAGAGCAAAGGGCTTGGAAAGTTATGGCTTTGTTTTATTCAAGTAATGTGCATAAGAATTAACCAATAACTGCTACACTGAGTACTCCATTACCATGAGCTATATAAATCATATACAAAACGTAATGGCTGTAAGTGTCTACTCAGTGCACCATACAGAACCATGTGTTTTCAGCTGAGCTTTCATCCAGTATGATGTGCATGTCAACAGTATACTTAACATCATGTCCAAGATTCAGTCTAGCAGTGCCTGAAAGCATGACATACATATGCACACACGCAGGTATTCTTCATGAGCTGGGCTAAATAATAGTATTTCCCGACAACTCCTGCTACTTGATGGTCAAAAGAAAATGAGCTATCAACCCAAATACCTAGATCCCTAACTACATTTTCATTTTATCATTGTGTGTTGTCTAAACAGGAACACGAGGGATGGGTTGTCTACTAAAAATAATGATATTACACTGTTAGCATTTAGTTTGAGCTCATGTTTAGTAAACCAAGAGTTTACTAGAGAGAGAGAGAGTTCATTTGGGAGAGTTTGGGAATCATATAGTGACTTAATAACAACTCCACATTTGCAATTGTCTGTAAACTTTGTTAGTCAGAGGTCTTGGCTCCCTGCTTGGATATCTGAGAAGTAAGTACCAAAAAGGAGAGGTCTCAGCACTTACAACTGGATTCCTTTCCTAGGTCCTTGTCTATCTTTTCTAAGACCATTCTCCAGGGGGTCCTGGATGCATATCCTTCCTATAAGGATGGATATGCCTTGGTATTCAACCCATATAGCCTAAGGGCTACTGTAGCAGTAGGCATGCTGAACATAGTTCAGGTTTTTAAGTTCAAATTTCTTACTGCTGCAGTAGTCCTTTGACTACATGGGTTGTTTCCAAACTAGAAAAACAACATCCAGTCAGCCACAAAAAACTCAGGTGCCCTATCTCCAATTCCTTCACTCCAATTGCTTATTAACTGCTTATTTCTATACTGGGGATTAGCCAGAGTGAAGGTTTCTTCAGGACTTTTTTGCCCATATAATGACAGAAAAGCTTAGCAATCCTAAAGTAACCACCCAATACTAAAACTAAAACACATAAAGTCAAAACAAACACAACCCTACTTTATATACCAACTACAGCTATGTGCAGGAGTAGGGGAATGGAGCATGGGTGCAGCTACTGCAGTAGCGAGGAATTTGAATATCCCCTTTGGCAAAAACAAAGTGCCCACAAATTACCACATAGGTGGTAATCCATTAAGTACAGAAGAAGTCATTAGGGACCTGGGGACCCAAGTTGATAGCAATCTCTCATTTGACAACCACGTGGCCAAAGTGGTTAGAAAAACATTTTCTATAGCTCACCTAATCATGAAGGGATTCACATCTAGATCAGGGGAGGTCATCGTGCCTCTTTACTCATCCCTCATCAGGCCCATAATTGAGTACAATGCCCCTTTTGGGATGCACCTTACCAGACACCTGCAGCAACTGGAAAGACCCCAAAAGTACCTCAACAAGAGGATCAAAGGGCTCAAACAGATGCCATATGCTGCCCGGTTAAAGAAACTCCAGCTCTACTCAGTGGCATACCGACTGCTCAGAGGCGATCTGTGCCTGACGTATAAAGCCATGTCCAACCCGGAATTAATGGACATGCTGCACCTCAGAAAATCCAAATCCCATCGAGCTACGCGCTCGAGAGACTTGAACCTCAGCACTGAAATAAATAGGACATGCTGGAGGGACAGATTCATAACCCAGAGGCTCCCTTCACTCTGGAATAAAATCCCAGTCCAGGTTAGGCAGAGTCCCACATTGACTCTCTTCAAGAGGAATCTTGATGAGTGGATGGGAGATCGTAGGTTTACCCCGGCTATCACTTCTGTGTCACTGTTAGACAGAGGCACAGTATACTAACCTCAAAAAAGGCATAGCAAAATTAATTTAAAATGGGTGGCGAAAGCCAAACACACTTTGGCTAGGCTTATAAATGCCCTAGGGCAGATAGCCTAGTATGAACCTATGAACCTATGAACCTACTGTTACAGGTAAGTGCAACCTAAATGACTGTACTTTCTCATTTTAGTTAGTTTTGTACTACACTTGATGTAAGTGATTTAAAATGCTAGGCTTCAACAGAGAGAAGCACTATACTGTTACTATGCATGTTAGGACAGTAAACGTAGGCAGTGGTTACCTTTGCCTGCTCATGATGCACTGTGTGACTCATTGTTTTGCATCAGGTACAGGTTTCCTTTCATGTGGACAGCGTGTGTGTGTGTGTGTGTGTGTGTGTGTGTGTGTGTGTGTGTGTGTGTGTGTGTGTGTGTGTGTGTGTGTGTTCACATGCGCGTGCATGCTTGCATATGGGTTGATATGACTGATTGAAAGCTTATGTACTCCTGACTTTCGAGGCGCTTCATTACCATAACCCCATATTGACTTTTTTAAAATGTTTTTACTGTAGCTAAGCTAAGTACAATCACTAAAAAATGTAACATTGTATAATCTCAGGAAGACTATCAACAGATAACATGGTTGGGTTATTTGTTATTCACGTCCTCCTGTAACAGCCTGAGGACCCAATAACACCTTGTCTAATAGCAAATCTTGTTCAGGACAGTGAATTTTGATCTAAGCACAGTGTGACAGGTATTGCTATTTTAGAGAATGATGTTAAGGTAGAACAAACTGTATTTGTATTTTAAAGCTGGCTTCCAGTATCTGCAGTGTCTTAGCAGTAATGGCAGTCACACTGTGTGTAATTTTGCAAGAGTAGTATGTGGAGTTGGGAAACAGCACAGATAGAAGAAATATTTATCCAGTATGGATATGACTTAGGAGAGAAGGCATGAGAGCTGTATGTGGTAGTAAACAGGGTAACACAGCAGTTCTGTCACTTTCCTCTGACATCACTACCATGTGAGTAAATTGGAATGGCAACAGTAGTTTGAATGCTACCATGTAGGAATAACAGTTGTCAGACAGGGAATCAGCCATTAATCAGGCATTATAAACTGTTAGAATGATGGCAGAAGCCTACGTGGCATAATTTCAGTGATTTGTTATAGCAATCACCCATGGCTGGATGTGGGTAATGCTGGATTTACCCACGGATGGTGTGGTTTGGTCACTTGGGTGAAGCACAGAAATGCACTGTGCTTGTGTTCAGACGTTGGCACAAAATAAAATATGAAATGAAAGGAACACAGATGAGTGTGTCTGCTAATGTTTGAATTTCACATCACTCATGCTTGTACAGAGGTGCAAGCAGTGAAGTTATAAAACATGCACTTGGCTAGTGGCTTTCAGAAATCAGTACGTACTGAATGAGAAAATGAAAGGAATGGAAGACCGTATGTGTAGCGATGCTTTCTGCAGAATTACTAGGCATGTCAGAAGGTCTTTACACATGACTAGTATTCAGAAATCAGAATCACATTTATTGGCCAACTATGCACCCATGCAAGGAATTTGACTGTGGTTTTAGTGACTCTCCAAGTATGAATTACGTAAATGATATACATGCAACTATTAAGAACAAGACAAAAAAGTAAATATACATATACATACAAGGTGCAAAGTGCAACTCGGTGCAAGAAATACTGAAATAAACTCTGAAAGAAACAAGTATCGGGGAAAAAGAATACCCCAACCTAATAAACTGAGTCTCAGCTAAATCAGAGCACAATAAAACATATTTCCTGAAAAATGAAATAAAGAGAAAGACAGTTTCCAGTGCTGTATGAATTTTTTTTCCCTCACTCAGATACTTTCTATAGAACTAGCAGCAGTCATGCCATTAAATCTTTGCAGTTTGATAACATTCAGAATCAGCACAAAATAAAACATCCAATGTAAGGAGCAAAAAACCTGTTTGCTGTTGTGAGTACAACTGCAATTTGAGTTAGAATCTGGTTAACACCGCTGAAATTTCTTGGAGGTACCATCCCACGACCACCACAAATAAAGCTGAGCATGCTCAGAAAGGCACACTGAAAATGTAAACAGAGACCAGAATCAAAATAAAAATTCCCTGGGATTGTTCCTTTAATCTAGCCTGCAATATTAACAGGACATGCTGGAGAGACAGATATGTCTCCCAGAGGTTGCCAATCCTCTGGAACAAACTCCCAGTTCATGTAAAACAGAGCTTCTCAATGACCCTATTTAAGCATAACCTAGACAATTGGACTGGGAGCTGGAAATTTACACTGGAGTTTTCACCTATGTCCCTCTTAGACAGGGGCAGCTGGTACTGATCTTAGATTTGCTTGCAAACATAGACTATATATATTGGTCCATAAGGGAACAAGGGTATAACATGGCTAGGCTTGTAGAGACCATAGGGCCAATAGCCTAGTAACCTCCTATGATTTTATGATTTACCCTTAACAAAGCCAAACTGGGTTGGGTACAGCATTTGGAGGTTGCCTATGTCCTTGTTAATAAGGTCCACGATAATTCTTTCCATGACCTTGCAGATGATGCTGGTTAGACTTATGGGCCTGTAGTTCCCAGGGTCAGTTGATGCACCTCCTTTGTGCAGGGGGATTACTGCTGCTGTTCTCCATTCTGTAGGAACATAGCCATTTCTCAAGTTACAATTAAAGAGAACACCAAGAGTGTCTGCTAGGTCTTGTTTTAGATTGTTTAGTAAACAACCTGGGATATTATCTGGTCCCACTGAGGTTGTGTTTTTGGCCTTAGCGAGTGCAGAGATGACCTGTTCTCTAGAGATACTAGGCAGAGGGCTGGTGTCAGGTATGCTTTGGGATATGGTGGGTGGGGATAGGGGGCTGAAGTTTGCACTGAATCTGTCAGCTAGCAGGTTGGCGATATCTTCCAGTGTAGTATGAGTGATCCCATCTACAACCAGTTTGGTACATTGCTGAGCATTCCCTTTTAGACTTCGGACTTAGTTAAAGAATGCCTTATGATTATCCTTGGCTAGGGATGCAATTTTTGTTTCGTAATTTGCTTTAGAAGACTTTACAAGATTTCTGATTTTCTTGTTTAGGCTTAGGAGGGAACTTTTTCTCCACAGAGTGATATTCCTCTTGCGTTTGGTCAACAGTTTATTCCTGTTGTTATATAATCTGTTTATACTTGAAGTCTACCACGGTGGCTTGTTTTTATGGGAAGACCTGTTTTTGATCTGGTCAGGTACAGCAGAGTTTATGCAGTTGCTTAAGTGTTTGTACAGGGCATTTGCATACATTACTATATAGTGATAATTGATATCTGCGATTGTGGGTGGTATGAAGCTTTTTATACCATTGCTTATTAGGCTGTAGTTAGCTTTGGCAAAGGTTTTTATAATTTTTGTTCCTGTGATGGTGTCAGTTCCAGTAGTTACTTCAAACAAGACTGATTTGTGGTCTGACCTAACCAGGGACGGCATCACTCATGGGGAAGTACAGTGACCCCCCCTCCCCCATGTTGGTGAGTACTATAGCCAGAACATTAGCGCCTCTAGTGAGGGTATCTGTTCCATATTATTTGTGTTAACAAAATCCAGGAATCTCTGGGTGAGCATGTTTTTGCTCTTGTATGTCCCCCAGTCTATGGAAGGATAGTTGAAATCTTCCATGACTAAGGTGTTGGGCTGTATGGTGAGGGATTCCAGTAAACTGAGATAAGCAATCTGCTTATCCTGGTTCATAGTTGGTGATTGATACATAGCAATGATGTGGTATGGTACTTTCCCAATAGTTAAATGGATATTGAGTAGGTTGAGAGAGACCAGTCTCAAAGTGTATTTGGTTCCCTCATGCTCATTTTGAGGTCTGAATGTGTGGAAGGCATTGCAGCCATGCACGGCTGGGGTGCTCTCAGCAGCCTTGAATCACTTCTCAATAAATGCACAGATCTTAGCATCCTCCAAGGTGAGGAGTGCTTCTAAGTAGTGCAGTTTAATGTTTATTTTATTTTCATTTATTTAACATATGTTAACGGGGAAAGTCCAACTTGGAACAAAGCCAATTTTCAGCAGAGGCCTGGGGAGAAATGCTCCAGACGCATGCCTTTGTAACATGGGAGGAAACCGGAGCACTCGGAGAAAGCCCACATGAATGCAGGGAGGAAATGCAGACTCCACACTGAAGGCACCCCAGCCGAGAATCGAACCGGAGAACCTTTTTCTGTGAGGCGACAACGCTACCGCTGCACCACTGTGCCATCTAGTTTAAACTCCTAGCATTAAGCAGCACGACACTGAATGTGTCTCGATTAAATTTTGTTACTTTGGAAAATTTGTTGTTTTGACATTGCCTAAAAAAAGCACTATGGGGGAGGCAAGGGCCTTTGCCAGTATCCAAAAGCCTAGGGGGGACAGGTACAGACCATCTCTAGCAAAGCAGTGAGGTCTGTCTACCATATTCTTCCAGGTATACTGGTTCTCCCTGGTCTGACACCAGAAGTGAGCCAATTGTTGAAGTCAATTATTTTGTGTTTATAATGTGGCATCATCCTGGGTGAGGGTAGGATACTGCTTAGGGCTAGGGACATACCTGTCTGGGACAGATAATCAGAGAGTCCCCTCATGTCTCTCTTCATATAGTCCAGAAAGGTATGTCTCGATTCATTTGCTCCAACATGGACTATGACAGAGTCACAGCAGTACTTGTTGTTGAGTGACTTGAGTGCATGCGTAATTTGTCCGATCATGGCACCTGATAGGCAGCTGACTGTGACCATCTCCTTGTCCAGTCTGGTGAGGGGTACATCTGTGTGTCTCACTATGGAGTCGCCTATGACCAAGACATTTGATGTGTTTTGCCTTAGGGGCTTATTTTTTGAAACACAGGTGTGTGTGTTGATATGTGTAGTGGTTTCTTTTTGCTTAATGGTGAGCACGGGTGGTGTGCATTTGGGAGATCTCTATTCTTTTTGTAAGCTTATTTTGTGTGAGATGTGAGGTTTGTGTGACAGGTAAAGCATGTGTGCTGGCAACCTTTTGATGTCTAGTTTGTTTTAATGTGAGAGAATTGACGCCAATTCCACAGTGTATTTGCACCTGTCACATAGGGTGTTAGTTTGCTTTAGGAGTAAATGTCAGAATACATGAAGCAATTACTACATTGCCTCAGAATGCCCATATCAGGCAAGCTGGCAGGAGAAATAATGGGAAACTGACAGTTCATTGTGGCAGGATTTTTCTGAATGTGGTATTTAGGAAGGAAGTGGGCCAGCTGGACAACAAAAATGAAGCAGTAATCCAATTAAATACAGTTAAAGTGCAGTGCTGGCTTAAAATAAACGTATTTTTTAGTTTTTCAGTAGATGCCTTGGATTTCAATGCAGATGTACTCCAGACCTCTGGCTAAAGTTGCCAAACATTGAGCAGCTCCATTAAACTGAGTGCAAACCTGTGCAAACATGAGGCCTATATAAAGGCAAATTTAAACAGTTTTAGCTCAACTACCAATGGGAAATCACCAAACCGAGCCTTTCTCCAGCAACCCCCAACACAGCTGGGTTTTGAGCTATTACACTTCTGCCACAGGGGTGCAGAGAGGCCCTCTTATTGTAAGATGACAGTTTTAAGAGCACAGTGATACCAAACATTCTAGATTCAGCAAGTCTGAATCTAGCTTATGCTATGTAAGGAAATAAAACACAATTTCAAAGTGCAGAATAAAATCAGTCACAAACAGCAAAAATGAAGCAGTAATTCAATTAAATACAATTAACAATGTGCAGTGCGGGCTTAAAATATGCCTGTTTTTCAGTGGATGCCTTGTATTTCAGTGCAGATGCACTCCAGACATCTGGCTAAAGTTGCCAAACATTGAGCAGCTCCGGTAAACTGAGCACAAACCCATGAAAATGCACGGCTTATATATACAGACAAATGTAAACAGTTTTAACACAACTACTAATGGTAAAGCACCAAACTGAGCCTTTCTCCAACTCAGATGGGTTCTGAGCTAGACAATTCTGCCACAAGGGTGCAGGGAGGCCCTCTTAATGTAAAATGTCTGGTTTAAGAGCACAGTGATACCAAACAGTCTAGATTCAGCAGGTGTGAATCTAGCCTATGCTATGTAAGGCAAGGACACACAATTTCTAGATGGGAAGGAGTAAGGGAGAGTCACTTAAAGATCAAATTGAGAGTGTGTACTAGTATACTATTAGATGACCTGCAGTGGTACTACCCTCTGCACAAACTGGCTGCTGTTTGAGCAGTTGTGAACAGTGGAAGAGTATGAAGAGTATTTTCTAGAGAGGATTTTAAATTAGAGAGGTCTGCTTATATGCAAGCATGGGTAACCACTTTTATTCCAGCAAGATGAAAGACTTTTATAAATTTAAACCCTCAGGCCAGTCAGATAAAAACACGATAAGCTATTGACCAGTAGTTACCACCTTGGATGGGTTGACTTTAGGTCTCTGCCACCACCAGAGTGCAAAAGAACCCTCCAAGTGCAAAACAAACTGGCTTTGAGCTCAATTGCATTAACAAATGCTTTACAACAGACGTAAGAATTCCTGCAATATCAGGGATCTTTGGAAATAAGTTCACTAACCCTGAGAAAAGTTCACAACATGCAAAAACTTTGCAAAACTCAGAAATATTTTGACAGACTCAGGGGAACTTTGGCAAACTCAGAACACCTTTTGCTGTATCAGAGGAGGTTAGGAAATATCAGAATAGTGTTAAAACAGCCTAAAAGCAGCACAGTAACAAACAGATGGAGTTACTTTAAAAAATGCAGGCTGAAAAACAGTGATAAATTCAACCAAATAAATAAATGCAGCATGGAGGTGTTAAATATCACTGAAACAGTCAGAGGAAGTGCAAAAAATATACTTGACAGTTTTGTAGGTCCATATGATTTTAGAAGCAATTCAAGTCATGCACACACAAGGAAGCTCTGAATAAATGAGCAGAATAGTTAACTAAAATGATTTTTTAAATGAAACTATCTCTGGACTGGTACATGGTTGAAAATGTTTTGAACAGCCCACTATTTTTTTAACAAACAGTAAATAAATATGTATTGTTCACATGAAAAACAGATGCTTTCACAACAGCTGAAACTTGGTTCATAAGAGTCATCTGGGATCAGACTGAAGTTCTGCACCTTGGACAGTCTATCATACTTATCACCCCCAAACACATGCCTACATTCATGGAGGCACTCAATAAAAAATCTGCCCAAAGAACCGAGACAACCAAAGTAGAAATGCAAGCAACCTCTACCCCTCAACACAACCCAAATGACACATAGCCCACAAACTCAGTGTGCCACTCAACTACAGCCCATAAGGCATAACGTACCCAGCACTCTTGTCATAGGTGACTCTATAGTCAGGCACACTGATGTTCCACTCACCAGGCTAAACAAGGAGAAAGTTACTGTCAGCTGCCTGTTGGGTGCCAGGATCTGCCACATAATGCACGCACTCAGGTCACTCCACAACAAGTACAAATATGACTCTGTCATTGTCCATGTTGGTGTGAATGACCTGAGATGTACCTCCCAGGACTACATGAAAAGAGACATGGAGGAGCTCTCCGATCTTGTAGCCCAGGCAGGTATGACCCTAGCCCTGAGTAGCATCTTGCCATCACTCACAATGATACCACAGTACAAGGACAAATGACTGACTTCAACAATTGGCTAAGCTTCTGGTGTCATTCTAAGGGAATCCAGTATCTGTCTGCCTGGCATGACATGATTGACAGACCACGATGCTTTGCCAGAGATGGCCTGCACCTGTTGCCCTTGGGATTCCGGATACTGGCAAAGGCGCTTGCCACCCCTATAGTGCCTTTTTAGGCAAGGTTCAAATTACAAATTCACCACCGTAACAGGTACAAGCAAGCAAAATCTGAGGGTAATGCTACTCAATGCTAGAAGTCTAAACCTCAAAATGCACTCACTCAAGGCACTCCTTACAATGGAGAACATTGACATCTGTGCAGGGACAGAGACCTGGTACAAAGCTTCAGAGAGCGCCCCTGCATTACCAGGCTTTAATTCATAGTACACCTTTCGGCCACCTAACCCGGACCAAAACACTAAAGGTGGAGGCGTGTCCATATTCATTAAGGATATCCACACCTCCAAGCTAGTTACTCAGCATAATGTATCCGAGATTATCCAAGTTCAACTAACTCTGGGCAAGACCGCAATTCGGATTGTAGCTTGCTACAGACCCCCCACCATGCCCTAGGATTCCCACTCCTCCTTTTTTGATACACTGGAAAATATTAGGGTACAACCCAACACCCTAATACCCTAATAATGGGTGATTTCAACTACCCCACCATTAACTGGGAAAACTAGTCATGTGCCAACTATTTTGCTCAACGTTTTCTGGAATTCATCAATTCCAACACCTTAGATCAACTTATCCACACCCCCACCAGGGGCAGCAATATCCTAGACCTGGTCGTCACCAACATGGGTGACCGGTGTTCCACACCAGAGGTCAATTCCTCGTTAGTCAGATCCGACCACAAGCTAATCACCCTAGACATCCACATCCCGCCCCCATCCCCCATTAGGGAAACAACCGTAAAAAATTTCTCCAAAGCTAACTTCACGCTTCTTAAGACAGAAGTGGCAAACTTCACGACACCCATGAAGATAGACAATAAAGGTACGACAGCTGAATCCTACACAAATGCACTTTCTAAACACTTACATGAGTGCATGGATCATGCTATCCCTAACAGAACCAAGATGCTATCCTTTAAAAAAGGAAGCCAATCTGGTGGTCTTCTGCCATAAACAAACTCTGCAACAGAAGAAAGAAACTGTTGCAAAAAAGATTAAAATCCCATGACTGGAGGAACTCCCTGGTCAGCCTCAGTAAGAAGCTGAGATCCCTCATAAAATCCTCCAAAGCTAGTTATGAAAACAAAATCTCCACTGATTCTAAAGACAACCACAAAGCATTCTATAGCTATGTCAAGAATCTCAATGGCAACACTCAGATCTGCTCTGAGTTACAGCACAATGGCTCTAAATATACAGAACCAACTGATATTGCCAACATCTTGGCAGATAGGTTCATTGCTAACTTTACCCCCCTCTCCCCCCCTAAAGGGCCCATCTCTATACTGGAAGAATGCAAAGTTCCTGTAATCACGGCTGCACAGGTAAAAACCTCACTCTCCAAAGTCAAGAACACAGCATCCATGGGACCTGACAACATCCTTGGCTGCCTTCTACATGAACTACAGAATGAATTGGCACCCCACCTAAGTACCATGTTCAGTCATAGCCTCACCTCAGGCTTTGTGCCCATTGAATGGCACACCACGACGTTTATCCCACTCTACAAATGGGGAGCTGTGACAGACCCCGGGAACTACCACCCCATTAGCCTGACGAGCCTGGCCTGCAAGGCCATGGAATGTATCATCATGGAACTCATAAACAAAGACCTTGGAGATCTCCAAACTCTGGACCCCACACAGTTCAGGTTTGTAAAAGGCAGATCATGTCTCTTAAACCTGATAGACTTCTCTGAAGCAGTCATCAAAGCCATAGATGAGGGTAAGGTGGTTCACACAGCCTATCTAGATCTTGCCAAGGTGTTTGACACCATCCCCCACTCTGGAATTATAGATAAACTCACTAAACTAGGTATAAATCCCAATGTCACTAGATGGGTTGCCAGCTGGCTTACTGACAGAACCCACACTGTGAAAGTAGCAGACTCCAAATCATACTTCAGGCCAGTGACAAGTGGAGTACCACAAGGTTCAGTTCTGGGACCTCTCCTGTCAAGTATCTACTTTTCTGAAGTACAGGCTAACTCAGAAGGTCTTTGGCTAATTAAGTTCATAGATGACTGCAAACTAGTTGCCATAATCGAAACTCTTAATGATGTGGACATCCTACAAAAGGGCCTCACTGAGACAGATGGTTGGTGTCAAAGTCATGGCCTCAAGCTCAATGCCAAAAAGTGCATTGCATCCCCTTTGGTAAGAACTCTGTACCCATGAACTACCACATAGACGGTAGTCTACTTAATACCAAAAGTGTGATAAGAGACCTTGGGACACTGGTGGACAGTAGTCTCTCCTTTGATAATCACATCGCCACAGTGGTCAGGAAATCCTTCTACGTGGCACACCTCATCGCAAAAGGTTTCTCATCCAGAAAAAAAGAGGTCATTGTTCCTCTCTACTCATCACTCATTAGACCCATTATAGAGTACAACACTCCTTTTGGTATGTACCTCACAAGACATCTGCAACAACTGGAAAGGCCGCAGAAATACCTCACAAAGAGGATTACTGTCCTCAAACAGATGCCCTACGCCAGACCGTCTCAAAAAACTCCAGCTTTACTCTGTCACATATCGCCTACTGAGAGGCAATCTCTGCCTAACATACAAAGCTATGTCAAACTTAGAGCTGTTGGACATGCTCCACTTAAAGAAATTCCAATCCCTTTGAGCTACATGCTCTAGGGACCTAAACCTTGTCACCACAATAAACAGAACATGCTGGAGGGATAGATTCCTGTCCCAGAGACTTCCCATACTCTGGAACAGTCTACCTATCTATGTCAAACAGAGCCCCTCATTAGCACTCTTCAAGAAAAATCTTAATGATTGGATGGGAAATAGGAAATTCACTCCGGGGACCACTTCTGTGGCTCTGCTTGACAGGGGCACAGGAAAATAATTTTCTTGGGTGGCGAAAGTCAGGGTACCTTTTTGGCTAGGCTTGTATAGGCCCTAGGGCCAATAGCCTAGTACCTACCTATGAACCTATGAACCTAGAAGTAAAATTATGCACTGAGGCTAGGTGAAGCAGACAGTTAGGAGGTGGCATACAGCAGCATTGCCTCCATCTCTAGAGAGCTGAGCCTAAGATGATGCTAATTAATCTTAACAATTTGTTGTTGTGTCTTTCGGCTTTTCCCGGTTAGGGGTCGCCACAGCAGAACTCCGGTCCGCTAATGATTGGCAGCAGATTTTTACATGCCGAGTTGCCAGCTCTGACGCACAACTTTGAACGAAGGTACGCCCATTCACGCATGTCTCCACACAGAAGACGCTTTAGCTGAGAATCAAACAGGACAACGTCTTACTGTGAGGTGACAATGCTACTGCACCACCACTAATTAGTCTTAACAATAATACTGTTAATTAATATTTGCCATCTGCTCTCAAGGAAATGCATATGTGGGTTTCTTCTGCATAGCTATGACATTTTAAACCTCTCCTCTGTGTGTAACCCATAATCTTATAGAAAATAAACTAAAACATGCAGAATTCTGCACTACTGAGTAGAAACTGTTGGATGAATTTATCCCTGAGACAAGCCTCTGAAAGCATCTTGAGAGGTAGGAGGCAAGCTACACAAAGACAGTGGAGGATAATAATTTCACAACCAGTATAATTTGTAGTGTCAGAGACTGCTAAGGACTGCTAAGGAACTGAGGAAGACCAAGCTCAGCTAAAACCACTCATCTCTCAAATCATCTACACCTTAAGGAGCAGGGTATATGCTAAAGTAGATCCTGCACATAGACTGAAACTGATCAAAGAGGTCATGGGCTTTTAATAAAACCATTAAGTTGTATGTAAATTACTTTTTTGATATCTTTATTGATGAATGAGATGTATGAAACAATATTAATTTTTCAGACATCATTGGTCTAAAGACTGTCCCCAGGATTCACGAATCCTCCGTGTAAGACTAAAGTAGTCTTACACAGAAACGCCAGTCTAAGAGTAAGACAGCAGCACGCCGTGCATATTAATGAGGGCACGCTGCCTCAACTCAAAGGCTAACATGGAGCATGCACGAGTGCAGGAGTCATGTCAGACTGCCGAGCAGTCCAAAAATCCACTCCCCTGCAAGTCTCTCAATTGGGAAATGTCAACTGGCATGAGCGAGTCCGCTCAAATATGTACATACCCAACACTACACTCCCCCACATTCTATACCCCAGTACAATTATAAAATGTAAAACTTTTTTTTTTTTTATTATTCCCGATATAGCTGCCCGTATTTGCACGTGTTTGCGCGGGTTTGCACATTGCTTAGCTACAGTTAGCAGTCAAGACATCAAAGAGGATAATAAGAAGATCATATGTAAATTAAGCAAAATAGCAATAGCATAGTGGTAGAACCTTCGCACAAACAGGAGGCATTCCCAGTTCGAGTCCCACCACTCCCCTTTTTATTTTCTGTTGGAAATCTGTATATGAAAAGAATTCCTGACATTTATCTTTAATTTTAGTAAAAAGCATTAAAATGGCCTATGTAGTAGTGAACAAATGTTTTATATATATATATATATATATATATATATATATATATATATATATAAGAAAGTGAAATGGTTATGCATACTGATGAATGCATAAGTAACATATCTTAAGCAATGTGAAGCACTGCTAAGCAAAGTTTACCAGTATTAAGCACATTTCAGTATAATTGCTCATAGCTTAGCACTGCTTTAACTAGCGCAATAGCTTTGCGCGGAGCTGTGCATCGTGCCAACTAGCACAAACAGAACATGTTTGCGCGTAGCTGCACACCGCGTTAACTAGCGCAACGCCGGGCAACGTCAGGCAATGGCGAGCAACGTAGAGCAACATTGGGCAAAGTTGAGCAAAGTCGGCTAAACACAGCCACACCTCCTAGCCGGTCTGGCCAGTAGTAAAATAAAAGGCAATGACAGGCCTTGAACCCGGGATACTGTGCACCATAATCACAGTACTGAACCACTAAACCATGACAGCTTTTCATATGCATGTACTTTCAACACACACATACATATCAATAGAAGTTTACCCATTGCTAAGCAGGTGTGCTTTCAGCTGAGTTTCTTCAAAACCGGCCAATCAGAGATAAGTGCGGGAAATGAGGCATATTTAAGCTCCATAGGTGGGAATACTTGCCATAACTAGTTGTAGCTCCCATCTGCAGTCAGAATGGCCGGTGTTGGAGAGGGCTCTTGATTTTGAGCGCAACGTTGGGGCATTGAGGAGTCAAAAGTAATGGTTTGTCTCCTCATCCATAATCATGAGGAGAGACTCCTGCAGGGCCAGTTCCAAAGCACCCAATACAAAGCAGAAGTCTGGAACTGTCTAGCTCATGATCTCACCAGTGCCACAGGCGTCCCTCAGACTGGTGAGCAGGTCAGACACCACTACTCAGACCTGAAGAGCCGCAAGGAGGACTGACTGAACCAGTGGATACAGGAGGCCCGTGGGATGGAAAATGCCCCACTACTGAGTAGGTAGCCATGGAATGAAGTATGTAAGAATTGCTATTGTAGTCTGTATTATGGATAGGTATGTCTCAATATCACTTCATTTACTTCACAGCTGCAGGTGTCCATGCTGTGAATCAGCAAGCCTATGCAGATAGGCTGCTAAGGCTGCGTCACCAGGCAGGTTAGTAATTATTCTGCATGTATTGTTATATAAAATAAGTGAGAGAGCCTGAAAAAAAAGTGTTGTAGCCCAATAATAAAGGTATAATAAGTCTTGAATAACTTCTCTGCATGTACTGTCATATAAAATAAGTGAGAGAGCCTGAAAAAGAGTGTTGTAACCCATTAATAAAGGTATAATAAGTCTTGAATAATTTCACTGCATGTACTGTTATATAAAATAAGTGAGAGAGCCTGAAAAAGAGTGTTGTAACCCATTAATAAAGGTATAATACGTCTTGAATAAGTCTTCTGCATGCACTGTTATATCAAATAAATGAGAGAGTGTGTTATGTAATTAATAAAGGTATAATTCCTGGAGTGTGTCCGTGTCACTTTCTTTGATATGTTGTTATACTCTTGCATTATAGAAATAGTACTGTTGTATTAAGCGCTGTCAACCCACACTTGGGTAGGCCCATATAAAGTGGATGAAGGGAGTGCCAGTAGCTGTTAAGCATATATACAGTCCTCAACTGTTGGTTCATGGCCGGCATGTACAGGTTAATCTGGCACATGAGTAGCTTGTTATTGTGTTCCCCAGAAATGTCAGTGTGCTGCTAGAAATGTAGGGGGCTGTTAAAATATAACTGATAATGTCACCTGAACACATCTAAATATTTAGATATATAAATATAAATATAATATATAAATACGTAGCAGTAACATCTGCATCCTGGACAGTTTGTATGTCAGATACAGGTCAGGTATATAAAGAACTAGCAAAACCCATTTCAAAATTTAACGGACATTGCCTAGTATAATAATCCATGTAGGGGATATATACCTGTAGTCAATAGGTATGTACTGTAAACTATAAGTTGTTAATGGAGATATATTTTTACACCCTACTGTATGTGCATAAGCAATGCAATTCCACACCTCAATGGGTATGTCTAATCTCAAAATATTTGTTGGGACATATGTCCTATTGGTTTATAAATATCTGCATTTACTTTGATGCATGTGCCCTGTTCAAATACCACAATCTTGGTGGCCTGTTGCCACCAATTAATCCTGCATGCTGTTGGAATGTCAACTGTTGTTCTATATATGCATGTGTTATACTTGCTGTTCAACTGTTGGAACGCTGGTGTGTTGGGTTAATGGGAATACTACTGCATGCTGTTACAACTAATTTGGAATGCTGTTGGCTGTTACCAACCCATATTGTCATTAAATCCTCCTAAACATAGAACGTATGGGAAGGCCAGTCCCAGCGGACCCACCTGTCCCACCTCAGCTGGCGATGGCACCTGGCAGCAGCAGGTCTGGTGCCCAGCCCGGGACATCCTCCTCCGTTGGGCCTGTGCCACCTTTGGGTGGAAGCGCTGCAGGGCATGGGGCTCATCGCTCCCGTGCAAGTGTGGATGGAGCAGGGCCTCCTCTCACCCTCCGAACGGTCCGGGCTGTGGTGCGTAGGGAGATCCAGCATTCTGTCACTGATCCTCTACACCTGCTTGAGGCACGAGTGGCGTGACTCATGGGTGAGCCTGCCCCTCCTACACAGCCCCCAGCACAGCCACCCTCTGGGCTGTGATGGTGCAGTGGTGACTGCCCATGGGTGGGGATCTCAGTTCCACTGTTGCCATCTGTGGGCTCATGGGCTTGCGGTTTCCAAACATCCTTCCCCATCAGTGTTGTTCACCCCCCACATGTGTCATATTCCACCCCTGTATGCGTCTTGTGTGTCCTGTCTGTTTACCTCCCCAACCTACCTCCCCAAATATGCCTACATCCCCTACCCCACATTCCACTCTCACCTGGAAAAAGAAAAAAAAGGGCAATCTGCTCCAAAAACAAATTACGCCCCATACATAGCTGCCCATTTTGCACACATGTCTGCTGGACATATAAAATGTAATTTAATTGGCCGTACAACATACTTTGTTGTCCTCACCCCTCTCTCAGGGATGGAAGGTTTCATATTTCCCTCCAAAATTATTGCATATGCACAGCTGTTGCTGTAAAAGAAATGGGCAGCTATGGTCCTTCCCTACACCAGTCCTGTGCATCCCAAGCTGTTTTCCCTACTGTCTTTCCCTCTTTGTGCCCCTTTTTCACCACTGTCCTATCTCCCCATTTTCTTTTCTTTCAAAGAAATGAGCACAAGAGTTAGCGTGAGTAAGCACTTTTAAGCAGTAGTTAGCAGGTTTGCGCGAGTGTGCACTTGTGTGCGCTTAGCTAAGCATTGCTAAGCTTCACGCAAACCCGTGCAAACCCACTTACAACTGCTTAAAAGTGCCTTAGTTACCCTGCATATGAGGGCCCTTGTTCTGCTCAGCAGCAAAATAAAACACCTCTGTCCGTCTCGAACCCCAGACCTTGGACACACTAGACTGCATGAAGTACCACTAAGCCACAGTAGATATACAGCAGGTTGTTGCTGAAATAGATATATAATGCATCAGAATGAGTGAATGTAAAGGAAAAATAGAAATGCCATAACACAAAACCTGTTCTGTGGAACTTTACCAGCAGTTGTTGTGGAATTGCATTACATGTCTGTGATAAGAGAACCAGCCATTCTAGCAGTAAATGATGTTACAGCAGCACTTTACAACCCCCACACAGCATCATAGCAGGACGAACAGTGGTATATCTGATTAGAGCAGAGGGCATACATCCCAACTGTGACTACATTTCAGGGATGTCCCTGATTTTGAAACATATGTTAGCTGTGTCCCTCTGAATCCCCTGAAAAGTACTGACGTTCGGCAGAAAGGTGGGGTATTACACCTAATGAATAATGACAATATGTAGGAGTTAGACACCGCTTGTACTTCAGAAAAGGTGTTGTAATCCATATGCACTGGTTCTCCCGAAGTCTCCACTTACTGTCTCTAATATTTTGAAGGTGTACCTCACTTTTACCTACCTTTACCTCACTCTGTTCAAATATGTACCTGAGTGTTTCAGAGGTCTGGCCGAGGCAGAAACACACAGGCATATCAGCTTTTCTGCTGTTACACACTGTGCAAATAGCTTTGGAAGGAGTTCCACAAGCATACCCTTATGTAGGAGTACAACACTGAAATACCAAAGGATGTAGCCATGTACTGGTAGGAAACGACTGTAACAATGCCATTGTACCAGTGCTGAAAAGACCTGTGCTTTGCACAGACAGAGAATAACAGCCTAACGTCTGGCTACCATCTGGATAGGTCCACAGTTGGGAGCTATGTAGGCAGACTACTTGCCTTGCTAAACTAACAGGTACACAGCAACCCTTTAAGTACAGAAAGTTAACATTCACACAATAATACATAATGCTCTCTGTATGTCTGCATCCCCACCCAAATGTACAATATACCTGTGTGTTCAGGGTCTACCAAGGATGTAGGTAGCCATACTCAGTACTGGAATTGTCCAGTTTTCTTGAGCATCCTGTGCTAATGTCAACAATAAAAAAGCACAAACTGTGCAGAAGTGAGTACATTAATATTCACAGTATAGCAGTTCACAAACAGTTCATGTGCCAAATGAATACACCTCAATAACTACTTTTGTATGGCAGTTAATTGTATAAGTAGAAAAGAAACTACATACTCCCATGTATCTTGTGTTAGCATTTGTAGGGGTGAGTACAATTCTACACTGACAACTGTGTACTGGAAGTGGCAACATTCAGGTCTGAGTACAACATTTAAATCACTGGCTACACCCCTAGCTTCAGATATAAGAACTATACCAACCTTCTGACTTAAACAACGGTGTCCACAGCAAACAAGCATGGGTCCCACTTTGGAAAGCTGAAAGGGCTACGCCTACCTGACATAGCAATTTATAGCATTGGGTTGCTATGACAGGGAGTACTGCAATTACCACACAGCAGGCTGCATGCAATTGCCAAATGGTGGCCACCAATTGGTGCAGAGGCCATGACATGCACATGTGCAGATACCTATAAAAGCAAGCTGTACTTGCTGCCCACACATGCAATCATTCCATTGCAGATATTGAGAGAGAGAGACAGAGACAGAGAGAGACACACACACCCACATCAACAGAAAAAAAGCCAAAGACACACGGAACATAATACTACCAACACATACAAAGGAAAGGTATGTAACAGATAAGTATTTACTGGCATGTAGTAGATGTTTTTGAAGAGTACTCTACATACTTTGAAACATCCATATGTGGCAGCAGTATGTATCTATGCAAAGATGCCCTGCATAACTACTGCCATGGACAAATCAGTGTGTAGCTGTGTGCAGTGGGACATAACTGTGACATATGTAGCTCAGCATTAAATGTCAAACATCTGATCCATGTTATCTGTGTTCTGTACAGTAGTGTGGACAATGGCTGTTTGGGGGAGTAGCGCATACAGCTATATAAACATGGATGTGACAGAGTAACACATGCATGATAATCATATTAACGTGTAGCTTAGCTTTGGCAACTGCTGTACCAGGCTAGTATGCTAATCTAGCAATTGCAGCTATATATACATCCTCTAATATTACTGTGTTCTCACATGTGACACCTGTTCATGTTGCAGCAAGGCCCAACAGGTCAGCCATGAGGTCCAGGGACTTACAACAGTGTGGACCTTGTGTGTGTATGGCACACACATAGGGAGAGCTATATCTGTGTCGGATATATTAGCATCTGTACATGTGAATAGAGCAAGGGACATACTGCAACTGTTTGTGAAGGGTGGTCATATATATGTTGGTGAAGGTTGTTATGTGTATATTTGTATGTAGGTTGTAGTGTGTGGCAAACAAGACAGCATACAGTGCTGGTATATGACATGTGGTGGTTAAACGCTGTGGGTGTGATTTGTTAGGTTTGCAGTGTTGCAGCCAGTGAGGCCTGCTAAAGCTACATGGGCTGAGAACACCTTCAATGCATTTTGCACAAGACTGTGCAATATTATTACATAACTGTATACCTCACATCCTTTGCATAATTGATATTCCCACCATGAAAGGTGGACTGTATATGTGCCTATATGTATATCTATATGTACACCGATGGATGTTTATATGTATGTGTGTGTGTATATATATATATATATATATATATATATATATATATATATATATATATATATATATAAATAAGAGAGAGAGAGTCATATTTACTGTGACAGATGCCTGGTGACAAAGCCATGGCCTCAAGCTCAATGTCAAAAATTCATTGGCATCCCTTTTGGCAAAAACTCTGTACCCATGAACTACCACATAGGTGGTAGTCGACTTAACACCGAAAGTGTGATAAGAGACCATGGGACACAGGTGGACAGTAGTCTCCCCTTTGATAATCACAGTGCCACACTAGTCATGTAATCTGTCTACGTGGCACACCTCATCACAAACGGTGTGTCATCCAGGGAAAAAGAGGTCAGTGTTTCCCTCTACTCATCACTCACAAAACCCATTATAGAGTTCAATGCCCCTTTTGGTATGTACCTCACAAGACATCTACAGCAACTGGAAAGGCCACAGACATACCTCACAAAGATTATTACTGGCCTCAAACAGATGCCCAATGCAGACCGTCTCACAAAATCACAGCTAGACTGTGTCGCATACCGCCTACCCAGAGGTGACCTCTGCCTAACATACAAAGCTATGTCAAACCCAGAGCTGTTGGACATGCTCCATGTAAACAGATCAGCTCTAGGGACCTAAACCTTGTCACCTCAATAAACAGAACATGCTGGAGGGATAGATTCCTATCTCAGAGACATCCCATACTCTGGAACAAACTACCTAGCAATAGCAAACAAAGCTCCTCAGTAGCACTCATCATGAATAATCTTGATGATTGGATGGGAGATAGGAAATACACCCCGGGAATCACCTCTGTGGCTCTGCTTGTCAGGGGCACATGAAATTAAATTACTTGGGTGTCAAAGGCCAGGATACCATCTGGCTAGGCTTCTATAGGCCCTAGGGCCAATAGCCTATTACCTACCTATGAACCAATACACACCCACATGTACTTGTTGCAATAAGTGCTATGTGAGGTTGACTGAGTGTGATGGTGAATGTGTTGGTGAATGTGTCACAGTTATGTATATGTGGGATAGCTTAGTGGGAAACTGTTCCTGCCATGGTATTTTGTGTCCTAGCTCTGATCCCAGCAAAAGATGTGTATGCTATTGCTAGGAAGAAAAAGCAGTATGGCATACGGTCTGACATAGACCCTTGGTGTTAACTGGGGTGTGCCATTGGAGGCTAAACAGTACATGTATGCTTATTGATTGGTACTGCTGGTGAATCCAAATCCTGTATGAACTGTAGTACTACCTGAAGCTGTAGGCCTAAACAGCACAGTATGGTGTATGTCCACATTGCTTGGAACCACTGTTTTGTGTGTTCCTTGTAGTCCTCGCAGATTACATACCTCAGGCATAAGGTTTTGTAAGTACTGACACACAGTACTGTATGGTACACACGTAAAGCTCATCTGGGTTGCCATACCTTTGTGTCTTGTATGTATGTCTGATGTGTGTGTGGGTATGCCTGTAACATGCCCTCGGTCATATGTGTGTTACAGGATATAAGTGCGTATCTAGCAACATGTATAGTCTAGTACAGCAGTATGCCACCTATATTCATGAATGTGCACATATTTTAGGCAGGGGTTTGCCATCGACAACTAGTGTGGTATACTGGTAATACTGTCACTGGACTTTACACTCATTGCAATGGATGACATATTTCTTTATGCATTAGCTTGATATATACCTCCTGTGGCTAGGTGGTGCATCGTGTCGCATACAGTGTGCCATGTACTGTTGTATAGTCTTACATAGTGGTTTCTCTTTGTTTCTGTGCAGAACATGGTTTAATATATAGAGCGTGCCAGGCACTGTCAGGCAGTTGTGGGTTGAGCACTGATATGTGTTATTGAAAGTGTGTATCCTCTGACAGACAATAGGTTGCTATTTATGGCAGTTCAGTGATATCTGTACTGCAGAATGTTAAGTGTGCCACATGAGTTGCTCACACATATTGTTTCATTGTCTTCCAGGGTTCATGGCCCACCATCACAACCCAACCTATAGTCCTGCTGAGGATGACGTCATAACAACCAGTCTGGTTCAGCACTACACACTGCTTTTCTCAAGAACCAGCAAGGACCAGCATGAGCGGACTGCACTGTGGCAAGATGTTGTCCATAGGGTAAATGACATAGGCATGCATAACCGGACATATGAGCAGGTACACCATCACTGCAGTGATTTACTTAGACATTTCCGGCAGCGTGCGTCTGATGTCCGTAGATAACAGCTTGCCACAGGTGGTGGTGTTACCATCCATCCACCCCTTACCAGAGTGGAGGAGCTGCTCCTGAGCCTGGTGGCTCCTGGCCAACAACAACAACAGCAGACATGTATCATCATGGAGGCCGGAGCCACCCAGCAAGTTCACACGGAGCGTGCAGGTAACATGGCATATCTGTAGACTACTGTTACCTCTATTGGTAGATCATGCATATGTGAGATGTGTACTGTGTAGTTAGAAGATGTGGAGACTGGTGTTGTGCAATACTGATAATTTGAAACATGATCTGTAGGCCTGTGACTGTCAACCGTTGTACTACTGTAATATTGCAAACCCACAGTAGCAATGCCACAGTTGTTGCCACTGACAAACTGTCTCATATCCTTGTAGGTCCCTCTGGTGTGACAGCAAGGCAGCAGACCCATGCCAGTGAGTGTGTTCTACATTTAATATTGCAAATAAAATGTGCATGTCATAGGTGAGGTGTAGGTCATGTACACATGTAACACACCTACGCATAATGCATGCTGTGCATGTTTGCTGTGAGACTATGCACATCTCAGTAACATGAGTAGCTGCCTCAAACACATGCAATACACAGAGCATCCCAAACAATTGTGGCTACACTGTAGTGGACATTGGATAGGCAGAGTCGATACACATGCACACAACATACACAAGTTTGTCATATGCAGTACATGTTAATATGCTACACATGGCGTATTCAGACACCCGCTGTAAGGTCACACTCCAGTATCCCAAATGTCATCCACACAGCACACATAATATACCTGAGGGGTAGAGGCCTATCATGGGGCAGTGTGACACTCTTCAACACACAACACATTCATGTTAGGCAATGCTCCCTATTGGGCACCTTACAAACCCATGTAACAACTGGCTGTAAAATGGTGAATGTAGCCATGGCACTGCAGTTCAGGTACAGCATGATAGGTCATGATAGGTGCCAGTCTGCCACACATTAGTAGCCTTGAGTGACCACATGTGTGCATGTGTTCAAGTGTGCATGTATTCATGCGTTCATGTGTGCATGTGTTCATATGTTCATGTGTTCATGTGTGCATGTGTTCATGCGTGCATGTGAGCATGTGTGCATGTGTTCTGACATCATGTACAGGTCGTAAAGTGTGTTTCCTGTCTTGCTCTCACAGGTGCTGAGGTTGGGCTGGTTCACTGCAGCAGGGAACCTGATGTCACTGACACAAATAGTGATAATGAGGAGAGGTGTGTTGAGGCACAGGCATGTTTGCCAGGGTCTGTCGTTGGGCCACCAATCGACAGTACACAAGTGTCCACCCCATCCATGCACACAGTCATACTGCCAATACATCCATCATCACCAATGCCCTTAGCTGAGGGACAGTGTACAGTCAGCAATGGCCAGGACAGTGTGGTATCTATGGCACATGCATCCGGACACAGCAGCCATACCCATATGTCTGGAACGGTACCACATAGGCAGATGTCCAGGGGTTATCATTGGAGCACTGCTGGTCATCATGCCCCTGGCAGACGTGCCACAGGTCTTACAACCTTATGCATGTTCCAGGCTGTCATGGAGGCATAGGCATGTATGGAACGGTACACCAGACAGGGACTAAGGACACAGAGGGCACATAACACCACTTTAAATGACAGTATCCCTGACCTAGCAGGTGCCATCCATAATTACACTGAGGTCACTGATAGACGTTGGGGTGAGACATTAGATGTCCTCCGCAATGTCATGTCCATGTGTCAGGACAGTGTGGGACGGTTGAGACGTCAACGTGGATGTATGCCAACAACATCAGCAGCTGGCAGTCACAGCAGACGCCCCTCAAGTCACAGCCGCTCCCGTAGTGCCAGTACCAGCCCCAGTAATGTTGGGGGTGGGCTGTCCATAGACCATCCTAGAAGACCATGTGCACATGGCTCTGGCCAGTCCCAGCAGGGCCCTGGGTCCAGTGTACATATGTCTACCTCTGAGGATAGTACCCAGTCTGGCTTAGTACCTGATACTGTCAGTAGCACCCCTGCCAGGCACATGCACCGTATCCATGACCAGAGACAGTGATCTGTAAAGCCTGGCAGGTACTGTCTGTGGCTGCTCCACAAATCCCCATATATGGCAGCCACATGGTGGAACTGTGTGCATGCAGACACACACACACATAAACCAGACACCTAGGGCTAACACATACCCGCACATATTACATCAACATTGGCCCATACCAGTACTCTTGGCCCTCACACACACACACACACACACACACACACACACACACACACACACACACACACACACACACACACACACACACACACACACACACACACACACACACACACACACACACACACACACACATACATGTCGATTGTATGGCTCAATGTAATCCTCTGGCAAACCAACAACACACCCTGTGCATATGATGAAACCTGTGCCACCTCCTGTCATCTGTAACATTGATGCAGGAACAGGCTAACATGGTGCTGATGCACAGGGTGACTTTATAGCAGTATAGCAATGTTAGCATGTTGTCAGCAGTAAAGTGTAATGATATCCTTGAAGGTGTAGCTGAGCAGGCATGATGCATTAAAGCTATGATTGTCAATGTAGTATTGTTTATACCAGTGTTAATTCCAATAGTGTATTGTCCGCCCACATGCCACTTGGCTGATGTGTGTAGTATTGGCAGCATGTGTTAGAGAGTGGACAGTACGTGTGGGATGTGTGCAGCACAGATTTGCAGGTGTACATTTGTGAACATGGTGGAGGTGCACTTTCTGCATGCACGTGCATAGCGGACACATGGGCAGGGTGACATGCCCTGTATTACGCAGTGTTAAAACTCCATAGTTTCTATTGGTGACCAGTATGCATTGTACTACACACATTTTGGAACTTGGGTACACATGTGTGTATGACATAGTTTGACACTGTGCTGTGGGTAATACTGTTACTATCTATCATTGGTTTGCATTCTGGTAGTATACATAACCTCAACAGCCTGACCATAAACAATCATTAGATGATGTCTTGACAACTGACACACAGATGTAGGACACACAGTAACATTTGGATCATTCAGGTACTATACTATGCCAGTAACCAGTGGTATTCACCTGCACCCATTCCTGGAACCACTCCTGTTTGGCATATAGCTCTCTTAGGTACAAGCAAACACAGTAGGGATATGTCCGTCCATGTCTGGAAATGCATACTGTGGCCTATAATGCATTCTCCAGATGACACACACATCCTCCACAAGGGTATCATACAGACAGATACCTGTTGTCAAACCCATGCTGTAAAGCTATAAGCCAGCTAAAGCATAGTCAGCCACCTTTACAAAACATAGTATCCCCACAGTACCACATAGGTAGTAGCTCCCAACATGTTGAACAGGTACCGATGTGTACATATAGCCAAGTGTTACGTCATCTCTCCTTTGGTAATCACATTTCCAAAGGTATTTTGAAATCCCTCGGTGAATCACATAAGCAGTAAGGGGTCTGCATGCATATCCACAAAGGTTGTTGTACACCTATCATGAATAGCCATCATTGACAGACTTTGCTGCATTTGAGCAGGTCTGAAATATACCTCAGGCATAAACCCTCACTCACACTATTCAATAGAAACCGTAATGAGTGTGTGTGACATGGATGACCTAGGCCAGGGATCACTGCAGTGGCTGGGCTTGTCACAAGCATACAGATGTGACCTAAGTTCTGGAAAGTGGCAGCACACTCTGGCAAAGATAACAGATGTGTTCATGGAGAAAGCAGGGTTCCCACCTATGAAATAATTGAGGTCACATGTACGTATATGCATTTGCCACACAGCTACCTGATGTGCAATGCACATGCTGTTGTCATTGTGATATATCATACAGTAGTAAAGGCAAAACCCACAACACATTGACCAACTGTGTCACACACATAGAGCACACACACACACACCAAGTGCAGGATTCAAACCCCTACTTAATTAGGTTATAATACTAGAGCAATACACATTAACATAATGTGCTATACACATCATTGGGAGTTTTCGTTTCCACAGGTATATTTGTAGGATGGTGACATCATCAGACTTGACAAAGATGAGTATACCACTTTTAAGGTGTTTCAGTAGTCTTCAAAAGGGTTGCTCCTCTCCAAGGAGAGACACACACTCACATACAGTTTCCAAGTGCAGGATTCAAACCCCTACCTAATTACTTTAGGATCCTAGAAGAGTATGCATTAACAAGACACGCTATACACATTGGGGGAGTTCTCTGTTCCACAGGTACATTTGTAGGATGGTGACATCATCAGACTTATAAGTATACCACTTTTAAGGTGTTTTTAGTAGTCTCCAAAAAGGTTGCTCTTTTCGAAGGAGATACACACACACAGTTGCCAAGTACAGGATTCAAACCCCTAGCTAACTATTTTATGATACTAAAGAAGTGCACATTAACATGACACGCTAGGCACGTTACTGGGATTTCTCTTTTCCACAGGTATATTTGTAGGATGGTGACATCATCAGACTTGACAAAAATAAGTATATCACTTTTAAGGTGTTTTAGTAGACTCCAAAAAGGTTGCTCCTCTACAAGGAGCGACACACACACACTCTCATACAACTGAGAAGTGCAGGATTCAAACCCCTGCCTAAGTACTTTATGATACTAGAGAAGTACACATTAACATGACGTGCTAGACACATTACTGGGTGTTTTGTTTTCTACAGGTATATTTGTAGGATGGTGACATCATCAGACTTGACAAAGATAAGTATACCACTGTTAAGGTGTTGTAGTAGTCTCCTAAAGGTTGCTCCACTACAAGGAGATGCACACACACACACTCTCATACAGCTATCAAGTGCAGGATTCAAACCCCTACCTAACTACTTTAGGATATTAGAGCAGTACGCATTTACATGACGCACTATACACGTTAGTGGGAGTTCTTCTTTCCACAGGTATATTTGTAGGATGGTGACATCATCAGACTAGACAAAGTGGGTTACATTAGGTGGGCTACATAGAAGGAATTTCTAATCACTTTGGCAATGTGATCATCAAAGGAGAGTTTACTATCTACCTGGGTCCCCAGGGCCATAATTACATTCTCCGTACATACTGGATTACCACCTATGTGGTAATTTGTGTGCACTTTGTTTTATCCAAAGGGGATGACTATGCATTCTTTGGCATTCTGCTTGAAGGCATTGTTTTGACACCAGGTATCTGTCTCTGTAAGAACCTTCTGGAGGATGTCTGTGTCAGCCGTAGAGTCGATTATGGACCACAGTTAGCAGTCATCTGTAAACTTGTTCAGCCATACTCCTCCTGTGCTTGCCTGTACATCTGAGCAGTATCTACTGAACAGGTGGGGTCCCAGGACCAAGACCTGTGGGATGCCATATGTGACTGGTTTGGAGTCGGACATGGCACCCGCAGCTCTGAACATGTGTGTTTGATCTGTGAACCAGTTGGCCACCCATCCTGTGACATAACTGTTAATGTTCATGCTGGTAAGCTTGTCCATGATGCCAGAGTGGGGAATGGTGTCAAAAGGCCTTAGTGAGGTCCAGGTGGGCTGTGTGGGCTACTTTCATGTCCATCTATGTCCTTGGTAACTGTTTCAAATAAGTCCACTAGGTTTAGGAGGCAGGATCTGCCTTTAACAAAGCCAAGTTGGGTAGAGTCCAGTGTCTGGAGGTCCCCAATGTCTCTGTTTATGGGTTCCATGATAATTTGCTCCATAGCTTTGCAGACCAGGCTGAGTAGGCCTATAGGGCAATGGTTTCCTGGTTCTGTTGTGGCACCCCCTTTGTGGATCTGGATGACTGTTGCTGTATGCCATTCTTTGGGTACATAGCCTGTGGTAAGGTTGAGTCTGGACAGTGAATGTAGGTGAGGGTGTAGTTCCTTTTGGGGCTGGTGTAAGTCTCAGCCTGGGACACCATCCAGCCCCATTGATGCTGTGTTCTTAGATTTGGAGAGGGCTGTTTTTACTTGCATGTCCATGAAGTCTGGAGCTCTGCATTCTTCTGGGATGGACACAGGCCCTTTTGGGGGTGATGGGGGGGATTTGCACTGAACTTGTCCCCCAGGATGTGGGCAATGTAAGTTGGTTCAGTGTATTTTTTGCCATTTTGCAGTAGCTGACAGCATATTTGAGAGTTCCCACCTAAATGTTTAGTATAGCTAACAAAGGCTTTGTGGTTGTTATTCTTACATTCCTTGGCAATTTGTCTTTAGAAACTGGCCTTGGATTATTTTATGAGCGATCATTGTTTCTTCCTAATAATGATCAGTGATACCTTTCCTTTTGTGAAGTTTGCTCTATCATGTGTTCGTTTCCTCCTTCTGTTGTATAGCTTATTTATGGGCGATGACCACCAGATTGGTTTCGTATTTTTAGAGGAGTGCATCTTGGTTTTATTTGGGATGTCTCAATCCATGCATCCCTGTAGATGCTCGTAGAATGCACTTGTAAATGATTCAGCAGATTGTATAGCATTATCCTATAGCAAGGGGGCTTTGGAACTTTCCACTTTGGTCTTGAGAAGTGTGCAGTTTGCTTTTGAAAATGTCTTCACAGTGGTTTCCTTGACTGGGGGGGGATGTGGATGTCCAGTGTGATTACTTTATGATCTGATATTACCAGCGAGGGGTTTATCTCTGTTGTGGAACACTGATACCCCATGTTGGTGATGATCAGGTCCAGTATGTTTTCACCTCTAGTGGGTGTGGTGACCAGCTATTCCAGGGTGTTTGAGTTTTTAAACTCTAGGAAACATTGGGCAAAGGACGTTGTACACGAGTAATTCTCCCACTCAATGTTTAGGTAGTTGTAATCTCCTCATATAATGGTGTTTGATAAGACCTTTATATTTTCCACTGTTCTCAGGAATACTGAGTGAGGTTCCTGAAACAAGGTAGGTGATCTGTAGCAGGCTGCAATCTGATAAGCAGCTTTGCCCAATGTTAGTTGCACTTGCATGGTCTCCAAGGCCTCATGCTGTGTCACTAACCTGAAGGTGTGGGTATCCATAAGGTAAATGGATACACCCCTTCCTTTTGTATTTCACTGTGGGTTTTGGGGCCGAAGATCAGAGGGATTGTGAGTGTTTTACGTGGAGCATGTCCAACAGCTCTGTGTTTGACATAGCTTTGTATGTTAGGCAGAGATAACCTCTGAGTAGGCGATATGCGAGAGAGTACAGCTGGAGCATTTTGAGACGGTCTGTGAATGGCATGTATTTCAGGCCGCTAATGCTCTTTGTGAGGTATTTCTGCAGGTTTTCCAGTTGTTGTAGATGTCTTGTGAGGTACATAGCAAAAGGGGCATTGTACCCTATTATGGATCTAGTGAGTGATGAGTAGAGGGGAACAATGTCCTCTTCTATTCTGCATGAGACACCTTTTGTGATGAGGTGTGCCACATAGAAGGATTTCCTGACTACTGTGGGGATGTGATTATCACAGGTGTGTCCACTGTTCACCTGTGACCCAAGGTCTCTTATCACACTTTCAGTGTTAAGTATACTACCACCTATGCTGTAGTTCATGGCTACAGAGTTTTTACCAAAGGAGATGACAATGCACTTATTGGTATTGAGCTTGAGGCCATGGCTTTGACACCAGGCCTCTGTCTTAGTGAGGCCCTTTTGTAGGATGTCGACATCTTTAGCATTTACAATTATGGCTCCTAGTTTGCAGTCATCTGGAAACTTCATTAGCCACAGACCTTCCATGTTAAAGTTTACTTCAGGGAGGTAGATACAAAACAGGACAGGACCCAGGACTGAACCCTGTGGTACTGCACTCGTCACTGGTCCAAAGTCATACTTGGAGTCTGCTACTTTCACAGTGTGTGTTCTATCAGTGAGCCAGTTGGCAACCCATCTTGTGACATAGCAATTTATACCTAGTTTAGTGGGTTTATCTATAATTCCAGAGTGGGGGATGGTGTTGAAAGCCATGGCAAGATCTACATAGGCTGTGCGAACTACCTTACCCTTGTCTACGGTTCTGGTGACTGCTTCAATGTCGTCTGTCAGGTTTAGGAGACATGATCTGCATTTTACAAACCCAACATGGTTGTGGTCCAGAGTTTGGAGATTACCAATGTCTTCTTTTATAAGTTGTATGATGATACATTCCATGGCCTTGCAGAGCAGGCTCATTAGGCTAATGGGGCACTAGTTCCTGGGGTCCATGGTGTCCCCACCCTTGTGTAGTGGGATAACCATCGCTGTGCACCATTCAGCAGGCACAAAGCCTGAGGTGAGGCTATGACTGAACATGGTACGTCAGTGTGGTGCCTGTTTGTTCTGCAGTTTGTGTAGAACACAGCCTGGGAAGTTATCTGGTCCCATGGATGCTGTGATACTGGCTTTGGAGAGTGTTTTTTACCTGTGCAGCCATGATGACAGCAACTTTGCAGTCTTCCGTTATAGAGATGTGCTCTTTCATGGGTGAGAGGGGGGTTAAGTTAGCACTGATCCTATCTGCCAGGATGTTGGCAATATCAGTTGGGTCTGTATATTTAGTGCCATTGAGCTTTAACTCAGAACAGATCTGAGTGTTGCCATGAAATGGACCTGTCTGTTGGGCAGAGATCTCCTGAGTAGACAGTATGCAACAGAGTACAGATTGAGTTAAATTCAGTCTTGTTGCATGGGGCAACTGTTTGAGGCCAGTAATCCTCTTGTTGAGGTACTTCAGTGGTCTTTCCAGCTGCTGCAGGTGCCTATTCAGATTCATCGCAAGTGTGTTGTGGTACTCTCTGATGGGTCTGATGACTGATGAGTAGAGGGAACCTCCTTTGACCTACATGCAAAGACCTTGGCAGTTTGTGGGAACACATAGCATGATTGTCTGACCACTTTGTGAATGTGTTTCTGGAAGAAGAGATGACTATCCACATGTGTACATAGATCCCTTATTACCACCTCCATATTTAGGGTGTTGGCACCTATATGGTATTTGTATGACTGTAGCTCGAGGCCATAATTTTGACACCACATCTGTCTGACTGAGACCCTTTTTAAGGGTGTCTCTGTTGTCCCAAACATCGATTATGACAACTTTTTTGCAGTCATCCACAAACTTTGCTAAACATAGCCCTCGTGTGTTTGACTGTATTTCTAAAAAGTATACACCAGACAGGAGGGGTCCCAGGACTGAGCCATGGGGGACAGCAGTTGTTACCAGCTTGAACAGGAGACCACAATTCTTACCTTGTGTGATCTATCTGTGCCCCAGTTGGCAATCCATCAGATGACATACACATTTATGCACAGGTTGTTGATTTTGTGGATACGACATGTGTCTGGGATGTTGGAAAAGGTCTTTTCAAGGTCTATGTGGGACGTGTGTAGCTCATGTCATTAATGTATGTCCGGGGTGACTGCCTTGAAAACAGTCTAGCAGGTTTGGGAACCATGATCTGCCCCTGACCAAACCAAAATTGGTAGGGTTGGGTGTTTGCAGGCTCCCAATAGCTCTTTTTATGAGTTCCATCATGATGGACTCCATGGCCTTGCAGATCAGGCTTAATAGGCTTATAAGACAATAGTTCCCATGGTCTGTTGTGCAACAACACTTGTGGAGTGTGCCAAACGTTGCTGTAACACATTCAACAGTTTCATATCCTGTACAGAGGGTGAGGCTCAACAGACTGTTCAGGTGCAGGGTCTGTTTATTTTGGAGTTCACTTATGACACAGCTAGGGAAACAATGTAATCCCATAGACGCTGTGTTTTCAGGTTTGGAAGGAGCTGTTTACCCATTCTATATGTGATATCTGTGCTTTCAAAATCTCCAGGTATGATGATAGGGCCTTTTGTCAGTGAAAGGGGGTATGTATGTATGAGCCTGTCTGACAGGATGTTGGCAATGTCAGTCATTTACAGTTTGCACTGACTCAGGACATATATGAGTGTACATTGCTATTTATGACATAGCGGAAGGAAGCATCATGGTTCTCTATGGACTCCTTCACAGATTATTTTGCCAGAACATGGATTGGATAATTTTTGGAGTGCACATTGTTTATTCATGATACTGATGGCAAGTTTATCAATCTTCTTTGCTTTTTCACTTTCTGTGAACAACTTAAGTACTTGTGGTACATAGTTTGATTATGACAGGGTTCCAATATATTATATGTGTCTGTTTTCATATAACTGTCTGCACAAGGCAGGATTGGTGAATAGTGACAGGTTCCTGTGGTAAAACATATGCAACTGCCAGATATGTGTGGCCCACTGCTGTACTCAGACATGGTCTACGTGTGTGAGCATGCCCAGTATGACCTTTCAGTATGTTGCTGACTGACATTTGCTAAATTTGTTTAAGTGTGTGAGCATGCCCAGTATGGACATATATACTATATGTGTGTGCAAAATCAAGTTGGTTTTTACTTCAGGGCTCACCTTTGTGTTGTACATCGACAGAAAGCACGCTGTGCCTGCAGGGCTTCCATGAGTCACTTTGCATAGACTTATCAACATTTCTACATACAGGGGGGACAGCTATTATTTGTACATTTCTACCCGGGGGGCACACCTGATTGTTACTCTGGGTGTGCATAGGATGAGGGGTTCACCTGACACTTTTACACATTTGCTAGGCCTGCACTGCTATGTCAGGTACTCCATTTCAGTCTGTACTGTTGCCAGTTGTACCGGCTTGAGGCATACTACTGTACTACAGATCTTAGCTTCCAATTTCACGTATATTAGTTTGTGACGTCATAGCCTACCCAACCCACATCACACTGCCTGGCCTGCTGTTAGCTGTCTGCATAGGCCTGGGGGCAAGTTCAGAGGGCATGATACAGCATTTGTTTGTGTTTGCGTTAGTCTACAATTGTCCTGCTGTGTCTGTGCCAGTGAAATGCTGTCATGGCTTAGTGGTTCAGTACTGTGACTATAGTGCACAGTATCCTGAGTTCGAGCTCTGTCACTGCTTTTTATTTTCCTGCTGGGCAGACCTGACTGGTTAAGGAACAGTAAAGCAGGTGTGAGCGTGTTTACCTGACTTTGCTTGACTTTGCCTGACTTTGCCCAACATTGCCCAACATTGCCCAACGTTGCCCAACATTGCCCGACGTTGCACTAGTTTGTGTGGTGTGCAGCTCCATGCAATTGTGCTTAAATATGCTAAATAGTGGTAAAATGTGCTTAGCACTGCTTTATATTGCTTAAAATAGAGCAATCATGCCTCAGGTGGTGCTGTAGGGCTGCCTATGTTGGATACACATAGTACACTCCCTATACATGTTTGAAAACAGGTAGTGTCAAGTTAGGCATCCCTTTTATTGTATGTGCGAGTCAGAGAGAGGTGTCATTTACAGGGTTCCTACTGAGTCACTGTATGTGCTATGCGTTGCCTCTTTGCCAAGGCCAAGGCATACTGGGCACGCCTCCTTCTGCCTACTGGGGCAGGCTCAGGTTGTTCTTCCTCTGAGTCACGCTGTGCCTGTGCAGGCCTTGGCAATGGTGGGGGGCTGTTTGGCCCTGCCCCATGCTGTTCCTGCTGCAGCTGTTTTCGCAGGATCATATTGTGTAGCATGGCACATACCATGACAATTTGGGTACATGTAGTTGGTGAGTACTGCAAGGTTCCACCAGATGTGTCCAGGCACCGGAACCGTGACTTGAGCATCCCAAACACATGCTCAATAATGTTTCTTGTTTGTGCGTGTGCCTCATTATGGAGTTCTTGTTCAGGTGTGTGTGCATTTCTGATGGGTGTCATCAACCACGGCTCCAGTGCGTATCCAGCATCCCCCACTAGGTGACCGTCAGAGATGTCCCCATTGGCAAATCTCTGGTACAGCTGCATCAGATGCCAGATGTGGGAATCGTGATAACTTCCAGGGCAGCCAGCACACACATTCATTATTATGCCCTGGGCATCGCACATGACCTGGCAGTTGATGGAGGGGAAGCCCTTGCGGTTGATGTAGACCCTACCCCGCTCACCGGGTGGTGCTTTGATGTGTATGTGTGTGCAGTCTATTGCACCCACTACCTCAGGGTATTCTGCTATTTGGTGGAAAAGACACATATTGCTGGCCAATGCCTCACTGGAATTGGGGAAATATACGTGCTCACCGACATGTGCTGACATGGCATCCAGGAACTGGTGCAGTACCCTGGATGCTGATGCCTGTGAAACCCCCATCATATCACCAGTTGGTCTGGAAGGAACCTGTAGCTAGTATTCATAGGCCAACACATACCTTGGTATCCACTGGGATGGGTTCCCCTCTGTTGGTTCTGTGTGTGATACATGGCCGGCACAGCTCAACAATTTGCTGCAGGAGGTCTCTGTCCACTCTAAAGCTCTCCAATATCTCCAGCTCATGTAGCCCCTGGTAGGTTACCCTGGGTCTGCACACTCTTCTCCGTCTCTTGGGTTGCTCAGCAGCATTCACAACATCACCACCCTCAGCACCTTGCACATGTTGGTTTATGATAGCAATAGCAGCCCCTAACATTTTGATGACTTAAGCTTTTTAAGTTTTCACTCTTTGTATACTGCAGTGTTGCAGAGTTCTTGGGAAAAAACAGGGTAGACTGCTGTTTGCAGAGTTTAAAGTGCTGGGCTGGGCTGGGCTAGTGTACTGCCTGTGTAATTGGCTGATTCTGATATATTTCACCTGGCAGCTCTGCTAGTTCTCCTTGGTTAACTTCCTATTACTTCTTTTCCTTCCTTTTTCCCTTTCTGTTTCCACAAGGGGCAGCGCCATGCAAACAAGCGCACACACGCGCACACGTGCGCACACGCTGTGTGCCCGTTTGCAAGAAATTTCAGATATATCCACGGCATACACCTTTGGTTTCTTGTTTTCAGCTAGGACAACTGTAGACACACCTCTTGCAATCCTGAGCAACTCAGGGCAAACACAAGCCACTGTGCTCCAATCAGCTTACAGTCTTTCAGACATACCCCCTCATGATGTCACCTATCTTCTACTCTACTACTCCCCTACTCCTGCACTTACACTCTAGGGACATGGCTCACATGCCGGGGAAAATTGGGATTCAATATCCTTATCCTCATTTGCATAGAATTGCCTACTAATACTGGGTTACATCTCCCACACTGAGCTTCCCCCCCTTAGCAACCACTACTCAGTGGCCATGTTGTTTTCAGCTTGCCATTCACCTGCATGGCAGAACAAGCTTTTTAGTGAAAATGCCCATTTGGGGCTATTTTTCATTTTTTTTCATTTTATTTAAAGCGCAGCACGTTTGCGAGCTGCTGCGCTACGCTTAAACATCGGCGATCGGGGGAAAAAAACTGGATTTTAAGGATTTACAACATTTGCAAATGCCAGTGGCCTTATATTTGGCTATTGGCATGCTTCCTCAACTAGATGCATCCTTTATTTGGAGCTGTCATAGCTCCGTTTAGCTATTTGCAGAACGGTACTCCGTTACCAATGGAGTACATTTCTGCAAATAACACTGCTCTTCCATGGACAGGTTAGTGTTTCCTGGATCACAAATTTACCTCATTTGCATAGCTTTCAGCAGCAAATGAGGTAATTTGCATACCATAACACTGTCCGTGCAAGAGTAGCTTTAGAAGCTCTCATGCACGCCCCTGCCGGCTATTGCTGAATCGCTCGGCAGACATATTGCCTGTCTGCCATCTTACACTACTCTTAGACTCCGTGCAAGCCTTCGTGAATCTGGCCCTGTCTTTTTACAGAAGGGGCATCTAAAGCCTCCTTTGCCTTCCCTGGAAAAGTCCCAGTTCTCAGACATCACCTCACAGTCTGAAAGATAATGGGCCCAGTAAGCAAGATTATATAAGCTCATTAGGACCAGGGTTCAGCCTGGGAGTTATGGGAGTTAATGTGATAGATCAAAATCATGATTTTTAAGTAGCTCCCTGTTTGACTATTGAAACCATCTCCAAGTCAAAGGTGTCCTAGCCAAATCATAACTCTGCTCAATGAATGCACAGTTCTGAATTTCTTAACCAAATGAGAACAACATTGTCCTCAAAAAACAAGCAGTGGCTCCACGTTCAGAGGCAGAGTGTCTTGCAGTTGACCAGACATGCTGGACTGCTCTGACTGTTGACAAATCAAAAGAGTGCAGCATGTTAAATCAATGAAGCAGAGCTCTCCCTGACAGGAATTCTGCCTTCTTATGATTTACAGAGATCTCCCTGACAGGAATGTTGCCTTCTTATGATTTACAAAGAATTCCCTGACAGGAATGTTGCCTTCTTATGATTTATCTCAGTCTGGTAAACAGCATAATATTTGTGCATTCTAAGCTTGTCCTAAGGTAAGCAAATCCTTCTCCATCAGTGTTCTAACTTTCACCTCTTCATTCTGAGATGTCATAAGATCTCATTCATGCCATGTTTGTTACTTGCTGTTAGAGACACATGGTACCTGAAGGGGGGCAAAGTATTCCTGAACTTTCCAGCAGCCTTATCTGTACCATCAGCAGTGGGTTTCATAGGAGTCAATTCTGACAGAAGAGCACAATGTGTTACATTTTTTTTATAATTTTTAAAGCTGAGCAAGTCAGAATCATGTGATCCTGATAGAAAGAATTCCACAGTAACATGGAGCACCTCATGGTCATACCATGTGACTAGTTCCACCACCAACTGAGAGATGACCCACCCAGGTGGAGATTCATGCCCACTGAATGCCCTATAATATTGGTAGCTGTGGAAAGTATCAGCTCAAATAATCTATGTATAACAGATTGTAATTCAGTAGTAAAAGATAATGATTAATAATTATCAGCCATGTGTTCAAATCTCACAAAAATCAAACACTTTGAGGAGACCGGCTCTGAGATGATAAGGAAAATCACTGAACACTTGCAAGAGTAACTTCACATTTTCAGACACATGGTGAATGAGAAGAAACCTCTAATTTGGCTCTGCCACTAGGACACATACAAGTATGTTGATAATCCTGTTCCGGACCAAAACCTAGGCCACTTCAAGTGAGATTTAAATACATACGTATCCTCTCCTCACACCAGCTTTACCTAGCTTAATACACTTAATAATGGAAATACTTCATGGGATGGCCATAACAAGGTGTGGGCAGAAGCTGTCCCTCAACCAGGTTTTCATTTTAAGCATAAGATCACTCTTCTGCAACAAGTCAGACAATACCTGGCTTGTTATGGATCAATCTCATGCCTGACTTCAATGCCATACATAGACCACCTCTCTAAGGCAGTGAGAACTCTTGCTCCATAGAGTTTTTAATCAGACCCTTTCTCCATGACTGATTAAAGCTGGTTCCTGGCCATCTCCTTCAAAGTAAGCCAAAATGCTTATACATTGAAACTGTATGTGTTTAAAGTACACTGCTATATATGTATCTTTAAGTTTGTTTTGTTTGCGGTAGCATTTCACTCTGGACACTTTTTTACTGTGCTTTTACATTAGGAGGACTGAGATTATTCATCTAGTGGCAGTAGGTGTTTTCCTGGTCTATCTGAATTATGAAGCACACAAAAGAGCTGCAAGTGTAGTTGTTTTATTGGTCAGAGGGCCCGGTAGTCAGTTTTCTGTATTTCCAGTGCTGGTATAAATTCAACACATTTGCACAGAGCTATGCCAGTGCTCTGTACAGACACAAACATCTGGAAACATTGCTTATTTTCATTATACTTTGAAAGTTTACTGTGATAGTTACCTTAATATAATACCTATACGTCAGTCGCCCTGCTAGACAGGGGTCCAGGGAAGTAAATAGAGTGGGCAGAAATAGCCAGGGAATTGTTATGGCTAGGCTTGCATAGGCCCTAGGGCTGATAGCCTAGTACCAACCTACAAACCTATGAACCTATGAACCCAGGATTATTGCTGCTTAGAGAGCATCTGATTTGGTGCTGAGCAGCATAACTAGTTAGGTTAGCTACAGTTTACATCAAGTAAGCACCCTTCCCTCATCTGGTTACAAATACCCTCCACTCCTATCCTTTCAAGTTCACATTAGGACCTGCAACCATGGGTGGGTACTTTTCCTGCTATCTGTGCATCAGGCTTGGTGGATAATAGCATTCTGAGGCAATGTAGCAATTGCCTTATGTACACTGACAACCACTTAATTCTCTAACAGACAAACACAGTATGTGAGAGATGCAGTTACACATTGACACTGGTGGCTAGATTCTCACATACAAATACAAAAAGTAACAGACAGGTTGTCTGCAACTCAGACAAACCACTCGCCGTACCTGCAAAGGACTGCACACATAGAACCACATATGTGGAGGTGCTCACATGTAACTTAACCAAACCTGAAAGGCCTCTCAGGCTCAGTGCTCAGAAACTCTGCATGTACACAAACAAGATAATTCCTATCACAACACATAAAGCCACATCTCATTGTGCCTCAACTACCAAGCCCAGAAGGCAAAATACTCCATAACTCAATATTCTGGTCATAGGAGACACTACTGTGAGACACACTGATGCCCCTCTTACCAGGCTGGGTGATGGGAAGGTATCAGTTAGTTGAGTGTCAGGGGCCAGGATTCACAAGATCATCCAAGCACTTAGGTCACTTACCCCTTAATACTGGTATGACTCATTCATAGTCTGTGTGGGTGTGAATGACTTGAGACATGCCTCCTTGGACTATATGAAGAGAAACATGATTGAGCTGACTGCATATATGTCACAGGTAGGTATGAGCCTAGCATTGAGCAGCATTCTACCATCTCCAAAGATAATGCTGCAATACCAGTAGAAAATGATTGACTTTAACAATTGGTTTAGCTACTGGTATTATTCCAAAGGGGTCCAATACTTGTCAGCCTGGGAGGACATTGTCGACAGGCCATGCTACTTTGCCAGGAATGGTCTTCACCTGTCACCTCTAGGCTTCTGTATATTGGCAAAAACTTTATCTGACCCTGTAGTGCCTTTTTTAAGGTATTACTAAACAGATAAACCTTTCAACATAACAAAAGCTACTCAGGACAAGCTAAAAGTGTTACTGTTCAATGCTAAAAAAAACTGCACTCCCTTGAAGCTCTCCTCATCTTGGAGAATGCTGACATCTGTACAGTTATTGAAACATGGTTCAAAGCCATGGAAAGCATGCTCGCAGTGCTCATGGCTATAATGCTTTTCATACATTTTGACCACCCACTGAACATGAAAGAGCAAAAGGTGGGGGTGTATCTATCTATATAAAGGATAAGCACACCTTAAGGCTGGTCAAACAATATGAAAAGCTTGAGCTACTCCATGCCCAACTAACCACGGGAAAAATCCATTTCCATATACTTGCTAGCTACTGGTCCCCCACCATGTACCAGGAAATCCATACATCATACCTAAAGTTACTAGACTCACTCACCATCCATCCCAATACTGTACTCATGGGTGATTTTAACTACCCCAAAATTAATTGTGAGGCACAGATGTCCAGTAAAATGCAAGCCCAAAGATTTTTGGACTTTGTAAATTCAAATGCCCGGGAGCAACTAGTGTGCACTCCCACTATGGAAACAAATATCCTATATATGGTACTTATAAATATAGGAGAGTGCACCCCCCCCCACCTCAATATGATTCTCTCACTGGTAAGATCAGATCATAAAGCAGTCTCCCTTGAAATAAAGGTAAAACTAGCCCCCCCTCACCTAACCCCAAAAACTTTAAGAAATTTTCTCAGGTAAATTACCCCTATTAAGGGACAGCATAGCTAGTTTCCAATCTCCCCCAAATCCAGAAAACACAGAAATCTGTGCAGAGGCATACACAAAAGCCCTGTATAACCATATAAACAACTGCATAGAACCGGCAGTACCAGACTGAAATAAACCCAGGTGAAACCACAAAAACAAGCCACCCTTGTGGACACCAGTTATTAACAGGTTGTACAACAAAAGAAAGAGAATCCTGTTGAGAAGTAAGAGCAAATGTACACAACATAGCAAAAAGTCCCTTATTAGTCTAAACAATCAGATCAGGGAACTAGTCAAGTCTCTGAAAGCAGACTTTGATGTAAAAATAGCCTCCAAAGTTAAGGATAACCATATGGCATTTTTCAGTTATGTCTGCAATCTTGTGTAACATCCAAAGACGTGTGCAGAATTAGTTATAGATGGCATCACCTATACTCAGTCAAAAGATATAGTAAATCTGCTGCCTGACAAATTCCTCTCAAATTTCACCCCCAAGTTCTTACCCAAGAAATACCTTCCACTACTCCACTGCCAGTTAATTATCACCAAAGAACAGGTTGCCACTGTTCTGTTTATAATGTTAAAAATATGACTTCAGTGGGGCCTGATGATATACCAGTTTGCCTCTTAAACAGCTTAAATCAGGACTTATCAAGCCCATTAGGATTTCTTTTTAACCACAGCCTCTGGACTGGCTTTGTCCCGATAGAGTGAATGACAACAACAGTCATCCTTTTGCATAAAGGGGACCATTTACTGATGGGAAATTACAGACCCATAAGTTTGACTAGTCTTATATGTAAGGCCATGGAAAAAATAATCGTGGACCTGATAAATAATGATGCAGGAATCCTCCAAACACTGGACCTGACCCAAGTTTGCTTTGTCAGAGACAAATCATGCCTACTGAATCTGGTGGATTTCTTTGAGAAAATCACTAAGGCCATGGATGATGTTAAAACAGTACATACCACCTACCTCAATCTGGCCAAGACATTTGACACAATTCCTCACAAAGGCATTATAAATAAACTCACAAAACTGGGTATAAATCCCTATGCAACCAGATGGATAGCCAACTGGCTCATGGACAGAACACTTGTAGTTAAAGTGGGTGAATCCAGATCCAGCAAGATGTCTGGTGAGGTACATGCAAAAGGGAGCTGTGTACTCTGTTACTAGTCTTATGAGGGTCGGGTACAGAGGAGTTATAACATCCTTAGTCTCGGATGCAATGCCCTTACTTATAAGATGTGCAATGTAGAAGGCTTTCCTTACCACTGCGGACACATGATAGTCGAAGTTTAGATTGCTATCAACCTGTGCTCCCAAATCTCACACTACCGGGTTTGAGTTTAGGGGGTGCTGTCAATATTGTAATTTGCAGGAGCTTCCTCTTTGCCAAAGGGGATAATGATGCACTTTCTTTTGCATGTAGCTTTAGTCTGTGGCTTTGGCATCAATCATTTTTCTGTGTTAGCTCCTTTTGTAATATGTTAACTTAATTTGGGAACTCAATGATTGCACCCATTTTGCAATCATCAGCGAACTTGGTAAGCCAAAGGCCTTCTACTTTCACCTGTTCTTTCGAGAAATATATTCCAAACAGTAGAGGGCCAAACACAGATCCTTGTGGTATGTCACTGGTAACTGGTCTACTGGTAGAGGTGGAATCCCCAACTTTGATAGTATGCATTCTGTCGGTGAGCCAGTTGGCTACCCATCTAGTGTTGTATGGGTTAATCCCCGGCTGGGAGAGTTTTTCAATGCTACCTGAGTGGTGGATTGAGTCAAAATCCTTGGCTAAGTCAAGATAGGCAGTATGTACTGTTTTGTCTTCTTCCAGGGCTTTGGTGACATTCTTGAAGAAGTCCACCAGGTTCAATAAGCATGAGCTACCCTGGACTAAGCCAGACCGGGTCGGTTCAAGAGTTTGAAGGTCACCTATGTCCTTGTTGATAAGGTCCATGATGATTCTTTCCATATCTTTGCAGATAAGGCTGCTTAGGCTTATGGGTCTGTAGTTCCCAGGGTTGGTTGATGGATTCCCTTTGTGCAAGGGGATTACTGTTGCTGTTCTCCACTCTGCTGGAACAAAGCCAGTGCTTAGGCAGAAGTTAAAGAGAGTGATAAGTGGTTCTGCTAGGTGTTGTTTTAGATTGTTTAGTAAGCAGTCTGGGATGTTATCTGGTCCCATAGAGGCTGTGTTTTTAGCCTTGGAGAGTGCAGACATGACCTGCTGTTTAGGGATGCTAGATAGAGGATTGGTGTCAGGTATGTTTTGGGGTATGGCTGGTAGGGACAGAGGGTGAAGTTTGCACCAAATCTGTCAGCTAGGAGATTGGTAATTTTAAATCCGCAGTAGTTCAGTGTATCCAACAAGGTTTCAAGCATAAAAAAATCAGACTCTCTTGTAGATAAAACTCTTCTTTAAAAAAACACCAGAATGACCACAGGATAAGCGCTTTCGCAACAATGCTTCATCAGATCCTACTACAAAAAACAGGAGAGAGTAAGTATTTAAAGAGCCTATAGCCAATCATATACATGATAATTAATGATGTAAAGGTCTAGCTTTCAATGCTGCTTTTAAAGGTATAGTATAATTAAGGCCAGGAAATCTATGTGCCTGCAAAGCTGCTATCCAGTTCGTCTACTTATATTGCATTCTATTGTTCAAATCAGCTCTTCTGGGGTTATTATGAACTATATCTACCACCGTAAACTTAAAAGAATGGCCCTCATTATCCTTAATATGTTTATATAGAGCATTTAAAGTCCTTTTGTTCCTAATGTCTCCCAAGTGTTGCAAAACCCTCTCTTTAAGCTTGTGAGTGGTCTTAAATATGTAGAAAGATGTACAATCTACACATGTAGCTAAACATACTAAATTCTCAGTCCAACAATTCGCATATAAGCAAAATTCATACAACTTATCTGTAACAGGGTGTTTGAACTGTCCATTTCCTGCCATGAAACTGTAAGCTTTACAGCTCCTACAGGGAAAAGTGCCCTTTCTTATATTCAACCTAGTTTGTTCACAATGGGACTTATAATACAGCTCCCTTTTCAGCGAGATGTTATTTTTAAAAATAAATTTAGGTTTAGCACCAACCAGTTCATTCATCCTATCATCTATTTTAAGTATAGACCAGTTATTACTAACCCCATTGCATATAGATTGTATATTACCACTATACTTTAATGCAATGCCACACCTTGGTTTATTTAAATTCCCTCTCTTTTCATGCCTCCTGTCACCTCTGAAGTATGGTTTCCCCTCTGTGTTGCTCAGGGCATGTACCTCTTGTTGTCTATTATTCAGCTCTCTTGTAGCATATCCCCTCTGTCTGAATGTTTCACTTAATGTAAACTTAAACTTAAACCTAAATTTATTTTTAAAAATAACATCTCGCTGAAAAGGGAGCTGTATTATAAGCCCCATTCTGAACAAACTAGGTTGAATATAAGAGAGGTCACTTTTCCCTGTAGGAGCTGTAAAGCTTGCAGTTTCATGTCAGGGAATGAACAGTTTAAACACCCTGTTACAGATAAGTTGTATGAATTTCGCTTATATGTGAATTGTTGGACTGAGAACTTAGTATATTTAACTACATGTGTAGATTGTACATCTTTCTACATAGCAATCACAAAAAGGTAAATGCTGCTACCTAAAGGTCCAACTTCGTAGAAGGATAAAATAATATAGATATAAAGACGGAGGCGGACCAACACAGCAAAATAAAATTAAAAACAGGTTTATTGAAATAAAAGATGAGCGCTTTCGCGTACTTCCAAGGTACGCTTCATCAGATCTACATAACAAGATGGGTGTTAACAGTATATACGTTTCCATTAATTGAAACATTCAAAATCAAACAATCAAGCAATTAAATCTTGATTATATTAATAATTTAAATGCAAAGCTTTCATTGTTGCATTCCATATAACAGTATATGGAAAACTTCATAAAAATATCATACCATTGTATATGCTTACATATATGTGCAACTAAGCATTTGTCATAATAAATAATAAATAATAATAACTCAAAAATATACATAAAATATGTTTGGCTCTAATACAAAAATGTCATGAAATATATTTAATTATAACATAAAAAGTCTCATAATATTAATTAATAACTTATGATATAGAGATTTCATAATACTACAATTATACATGGGTGTGTTTAAAGTTGTAATCATATTAGCATGATATGAAGTTATAACTGACCCTACCATATACTGTTGTGTTCATAAAATTCTAGTGAACTATAAAAATTTTTCTTAAAATATATAATTCTATATGAATCTAACAATGTTAGATACCTTCATATATAAATGTGTTAAAGTTAATCTATAAGTAAAATTATATAAGTAAAATTATGTTAAAGTTAATCTATAAGTAAAATTAATAACTAATATAGAGGTAACCAATTTTAGTCAGATACTATGAAAGACGTTCATTTTAACTTACGTGCTTCAAGTAACGATTTAATATTAACAGGGCTTAATCAATCTGTTAGATTATGAAATCTCTATATCATAAGTTATTAATTAATATTATGAGACTTCTTTATTTTGTCGTGTTGGTCCGCCTCCGTCTTTATATCTATATCTTTCTACATAGGTAAGACCACTCAGAAGCTTAAAGAGAGGGTTTTGCAACACTTGGGAGACATTAAGAACAAAAGGACTTTAAATGCTCTAAAAGCATATTAAGGATAATGAGGGCCATTCTTTTAAGTTTACAGTGGTAGACATAGTTCATAATAACCCCAGAGGAGGTGATTTGAACAACAGAGTGGAATATAAGGAGATGAATTGGATAGCAGCTTTGCAGGCACATAGATTTCCTGGCCTTAATTATAGTATACCTTTAAAACCAGCATTGAAAACTAGACCTTTACATCATTAATGAGCATGTATATGATTGGCTATAGGCTCTTTAAATACTTAATTACTCTCTCCTGTTTTTTGTAGTAGGATCTGATGAAGCATTGTTGTGAAAGCACTTACCCTGTAGTCATTCTGATGTTTTATTAAAGAAGAGTTTTATCTACAAGAGAGTCTGATTTTTATGCCTGAAACCTTGTTGGATACACTGAATTACTGTGGATTTGTGATTATTTTGGTTGCAGTGAATCTTGTATTCATTGGATTGGTTATCTTGGTTGCTAGGTTGGTAATTTCCTCAGGTTCAATGTGAGACATACCATCCACTATAAGTTTGGCACATACTTGGGTGTTCCCTTTTAGATGTCAGACATAGCTAAATAATACCTTATGATTATCCTTAGCTAGGGATGCTAATTTAGGTTCATAACCAGCTTTAGAGGACTTTACAAGATATCTGATTTGCCTATTCAAGCTGTGGAGGGTATTCTTCTTCTGCTGAGTAACTTCTATCTTTTTCTTAGACATCAGTTTATTCCATTTGTAATATAATGTATTTATTCTTGAGGTCCACCAGGGTGGACTGTTTGCATCTAGAGACTTCCTTAAAGTTATTTTCTGATGTTTTGAAACCTACCTTTGACACCATGCAGTGCATAAACTCTCAAACAGCACTTTCTCCATCAGGAAACATTTTGGTCCTCACCTTCATATATAAAATTAATAGTAAACTTAGTGTTTCCTTGAACCAATGTAACTGAGGAAAAACAAGGAAGTTTTACCTCAGTGAAGTAGGCATAGGCAAAGCGTCTCTTCCATCCTCCATAGAATTTAATGGGCGCACCACAGTGCACTCATGAAGATTCCCCATTGAAGTTTATGTGGATGTAGTTCATGTTACCCTATGGTAGTGTCATAACTGGGAAAGCTAAATTTTTGCACTATGGTTTAATAAAAAAGTTTACAAAGCTTTTTATAAAAAAACTGCCCAAAGAGGAAAGGAAGGGCAAGCTGGAAAATACATTGCAGCACTCGACTCATCGAATGCCACGATGTATATAGAAACAACAGCAAATCAGGTTAAAGGTAACCAGAACAAATATTCTGGACAGTGAATGAGCACATGACCACATCTAGTTTCCCTTGATGTCTATAGTTAGGTCTGATTAGTCTTAATGTAAAGGTTAGACAGTCCCATAGATGTATGCCCGCTGCAGGGGTATCATTGATAGTATAGATGACAAGACAATCAGTTGATAATTATCCCCCCCCCCAAACAAACCCAATAAAAACTGTTGAATGGATATGTATGTGGCATACCAAACATTCTATAAGAAACCTTGATGTCATAAGTTTTCAGCATATGACACACTGAACTTGTCATGAAAATCCTCACTGTGTGAGTTATGTGGTGCTTAAAAGCATAGTGCCTGCAGCTGTCTTTGCTTTGATTGCAGTAGCCATTATCTGCATACTGTGTGAATACTTCTGTATCCTTCTAACTTTTACCTTTCAGGCTATTGTTAAAGGGCATAGGTCAAAATGTCAAGGTGTAACATTTTTTTTATGTACAGAGTGTGCACAGGCCTTACTTTGTCTTGTTTTCTGATTTTCTGTAGAAACACCACCTTGTTTTTTTATTGTTGATGCCTCTCTTTATGTACTGTGTCATAGTCTATATGTAAATGGAAGGTAATGTAGATCTGCCTTTTGGCATCATGGTGATAATCTACATCAAACATTGCACTGTCAGACCTGACCCTTGCTGGTATTCCCCCTAACAGCATGCAAATCATGGTTGCACAGGTACACCCCAAAACACACACACACACACACACACACACACACACACACACACACACACACACACACACACACACACACACACACTCTTCCATAGCCATACAGCAAGTAAGCTCACACACGCAAAGCTACTCACTCATGGTCTTACACTCATGTTCTCCCAAATACATCTGTGCAGCCACATTCATGCTCCTATGGATGCACACACATGCGTGCTCACAATCACACACACACCCTCATTGACTGCTCCACAATACTTACCTGTAATCACAGAATGGGTCATGGCCACTCCATAGGAGTGAGTGAATGTATACAGTCAAAAGACAGCATACACATTTTTCTCCTCATGAAAGGAATAATTTAGTAGATCAATTTAATTCCAGAGACATTTCTGGTAGAAATACATGGCTAATTAGCATTAGGCTCACCTCTGGTTGTTGCATTTGATTGTGATTTCACCAGGAAGACTGCATTGCACATGTAAAGTCATAGGTGTAGGCCAGTCTTTGAATCACTAGGACCTTCCGCACTGTAGAAACCTTCTAAGTAAAGGCTTCAGCAGTGTGGTAAGAATTTCTGAATCACAGGGTTTGTTTCATTGTTTCATTTTGAAGGAAACAGCACTTAATTGGATCCCCACATGCTATGCCTTTCTCAGACTTGGGGGATCCTTATCCCATTGAAAACCCACATTAACACAGAGATTACAGGGAGAAGCTGTTAATGAAAGTCACCCAGAGAGGAGATGAATAGTAGAACAACGTGTTTATATTGCTACCATTTTGTGATTTGTAATTAGAAAGGCAAAGTATACATCTACTTCCTAATCTTTTAACCTTTTAACTGTGGTATGTAAATGGGAAGCTTAAGTGCTACCTTTCCTTTAGCCAGCTTTACTACAATGTAAACAATGTCATTCAGTCAATTTGTCCAAGAAGAGAGACATCTAGGAAGAGTTATCTCTACTCAAAATATTTGCAAAGGGAGTATTGGCTTTCTAAGCATGTCTAAAGGATGTGCCATGTTCATCAAATATTTTTGAACAGTGTCTCGGCAAAAATATTTTGAGAACCCTTACACTTATTCCTGTGTGCTGAGCTACTTTCTGTTATCATGCTGTGCTATTTAAACACTGCCGACCACTGCTTTCATCCACTGTTCCTACTGCCTGTGTGAATTCTATTACTACACCTCCTTGATGAAGAAGGTTACTTCATGTGCACATAGATAACAATGTATTTTGAAATATGCCTACAGAAAATAGCCTTTGTTCATTATCTTCCACATCTGCAGTTTTGGACTCTACGATGGAAGGTTAGTAGTTGACAGCCAATAAACAAAGCAGGGTCAAGCTATGATTGCCTTATTGCCCTGTAGCATTGGGGATGGGCAGATTCAATCATGCTTCAGGGTTGGGCATAATTTATTCTACAAGACAGCACAGTGCTGAGAGATGCTCATGGAATTTGCAAAGGAAACTTTGCAGTTCACCAGACGTTCCTGACGACTCACTGAATCATGGCATTGAGTCCAGATTTAAATGTTTTACTATTAAATGCCTCATATATTGTTTGCTATTGCTTAAACTGAATTAGCAGCTATTTTCTTGAAATTTTGAAAGAGAAAAATGCCACATGCTAAGCATTGTAACTCAGGAATTCAGTTTGGAACAATAGCATGCTCTTTTTGTTAATCAGGTGTTACCCTCGTGTACCTGTAGCATATAGTATAAGCAATGTATTAACTGGAAACATGACACACGTGGCTGTATAGCTTATCTGCAAGTATGGGTGTTTGTAACCTCAAGTAACCTCATACAAAGGGGTTATGCTAGGTCAAAGTCACCTGTGCCAGATAAATGAGTTAACAGAGAACATCCATACATTGAATATGGGAGAGAAAGATTGTAACAATGTCATTTTGTTTTGTATATTGAAATATTGTAAAACTGTATTGTATTTCTTGTTATAAAAGTGTACGTATGTGGCTATCTTTTACACAGAAGAAAATATAACATCTCTGTAAGATCAAATGCAGTGCTTAAATGGAAGAATGCATGTGCCAGGCATAAGAAAGTTCATGCAAAAGCAGGCAGAAATAAAATGCAAGTAAAACAAAGCTCACAGTGCATCTGATAAGTATGGAAATTAACAGATATGATGGGGTATATGTCCATTATCTGCCAATAATTTCCTTGTTATACATTTAAAACGCAGTCTCTTTATAGCTAAAATGCCTTGCTGCCATAGTACACGGTATGCTGCTTGCTTCTTAGAAACACAAAATACTTTTTTGTCCTAGCAGGGTGCCATAACATCTGAAATGTTTTCCTTGCATGTACTTTGACCTTGTGAGCAGAAAAATGACAAAGCCGCAAGAGAAGTATCACACTGTACCGAGAGGAAATATTACTGACATTTTCATGGGCCTTTCGTGTATTCCAGCTGCACAATGTGTTCCACTAGAAAATGTTTATTGTGCTTTTTGGAAAAGAGTGTACCAGTTTATTCACACGTGTGAAGCAGTGTCAAGGTTAACAACATACTGCTTTGGTTTTGTAGTAATGACATTAACAGCAAACTAGACATACTCCTGATGTTTTTACTTATTATGCTCTTTTAGTGAATATGTAGATCATGCATTGGCTACTCTGGCTCAGACTTGGCTGTATGGAGATTATCTATTGGCTACTCTTTTGCATTGGCTCAATGTAGATAGCACCTTTTGCCCTGCTGTGCATATAGTTTATTTATTTATTTACATTTGTTAACCTTGAATGACTAGCCAGGAAGTCCCCTTTTCAGTGGACCCTTAGGGAGAAAACTTCAAGATAAAAAGAACAATAATAATTAAACAAAATGATTTAGTAAAGTAGCGTGGTAAATAAGATAAACTAGGAGAGAAAAACAAAGGAGGAAATGTTTGAGGTGAAACAATTAGAACATGTGTAAGAAATATGCATTTTTTTCTGAAAGAGTAAATATATAATAGAACTAATAATAAGTAGATATGAAGTAGTTTAAATGACAAAAAATCCATATAGAGTACATAACTAGTAGAAAAAAATTGGAGGCAGTTTAAAAGACAGTTCTACATAAAACTAGATCAGAGGAATGGGTTGTACAAGCGTACTTACTTAAAATATGAAAATGGTGAGCTAATTAACGAGTGAAGTGAGTAAGACATACAGTTTTTCCAGCAGCTATCAGAAGGACAGTATATACTGCCTTCCCTGCATCACTAAACCTCTTACCTGTTTTCTGCATATAAATAAAGTAGTATACAGACTCAGACTACAGCAGTAACATGCCATGGAAGAAATGCCTGGGTAAGCAATAAGAGATTTCCATTTTGTGCCACACTAGAAATGACTGATAGCTGTCACCAATAATCTAATAGCAATTTTAAGTCCTATTTATTTCCCAGTCTTTGCCTTCAACAGGAGTCGCTACCTCTATTTTGACTTTTAATCAGGAATGGCAATTCACAGAACATTCTAACATCCAGAATTATAATCATTTAAATGTTTGATTCTTAAAACTTGAGAGACACAGATTATGGCTTAATGGTATTATAACACCAGTGACAAATGACTCAGCTATAGATATATTTCTTTATCATATTCACCCACATTTTATATAGTTATATAGATGCATGCTAATTAACTAAAGCAGCATGGAAGGCAGGTTTTATGTATTTTGGTGTTTCTCTTTGGATATCTTGTAGGTTCACCAGAGGTTACTAGGCTAATGGCCCTAGGGCCTTTACAATCCTAGCTATGTTATACCCTTGTTCCCTAACTGACCTTGGTTAGATGATTGTTATTCGCAGACCGAATCTATGATCAGCACCGTATACCCCTGTCTATGAGGGACATAAATGCCACCCCCTGGGGTGAATTTATTGTCTCCCATTCAACTGTTTAGGTTGTGCTTGAATAGGGTTATTGAGGAGCTCTGCTTCACATGAATTGGGAGTTTATTCCAGAGAAGTGTTAATCTCTGGGAGATATATTTGTTTCTCCTACATGTTCTGTTAATGTCACAGGCTAGGTTGAGATTCCTGGAGTGAGTGACTCTTGTCCTATTTGATTTGTGGATTTGCAACGTTTCCATTAGAGCAGGGTCAGAGACTGCTCTGTAGGCCAGGCACAAGTTGCTTCTCAGCAGCTTGTAGGATACAGAGTACAGTGACAGGGCTTTCAGTCTTTCCATGTAAGATATGTTTTGGAGGCCCTGAATTTTCTTGGTGAGAAACCTCTGTGTTCTCTCTAGCTGCTGCAGGTATCTGGTGAGTTACATGCAAAAGGGAGTGCTGCACTCTATTAATGGTCTGATGAGGGTCGTGTATAGAGGAGTTATAACATCCTTAGTCTTAGATGAGATGCCCTTACTTTTGAGATGAGCAATTTAGAAGGTTTTCCTTACCACTGGGGACACATGGTGTTCAAAGTTTAGATTGCTATCAACCTGTGTTCCCAAATCTTGCACCACTGGGTTTGAGCTTAATGGGGTGCTGTCAATTCTGAAATTTTCAGGGAATTCCTCTTTGCCAAAGGGAATAAAAATGCACTTTTTGCATTTAGTTTTAGTCCATGGCTTTAGCACCAGTCATTTGTCTGTGCTATCCCCTTTAGTAATATGTTAACATCTTTTGGGGACTCAGTGATTGCACCCAGTTTGCAATCATAAGCGAACTTGGCAAGCCACAGGCCATCTACTTTTACCTGGACTTCCAAGAAATAGATTCCAAACAGTAGACAGCCCAGCACAAATCCTTGTGGGTACACCACTGGTGACAGTATGCATTCTTTGGTGAGCCATCTAGTGACATATGGGTTAATCCCTAGCTCAGAGAGTTTCTCAATGATACCCAAGTGTGGGGATTATGTCAAAAGCCTTGGCTAAGTCAAGATAGGGAGTATGTACTGTTTTGCCTTTATCCAAGGCTTTGGTGACATTCTCAAAGAAGTCTAACAGGTTCAGTACACATGATCCACCCTTGATGAAGCCAAACTGGAGCAGGTTAAGAGTTTGAACGTCACCTGTGTCCTTGCTGAAGATTCTTTCCATGGCCTTGCAGATAAGGCTGGTTAGGCTTATGGGTCTATAGTTCCCAGGGTCAGTTGATGGACCATCTTTCTGCAAGGGGATTACTGTTGCTGTTCTCCGCTGTGCTGGAACAAAGCCCTTGTTGCATCTCTGAACAAAAATCCCAAATTATTAGTTTCAAAGGCAATCCACACTGCTCCTTGTATATAACACAGTTCCAAGAATGGCCCACTTTTGAAAGAAAGAGTCAAAAATTCCAAAAGCACTGGAATGACCACAAATGCAAATCTGTTTTATAATAGTAAGTGAGCAGAGCAAACAGAAAGTCCATCACTAAGGTCAGGCTCTGTGAAACAGCATAGAGTCCAGAAAGCAGAACACCACAGACTGCAAACTGTAGCCCTCCAGAGATGTGTACAGCATAATGTCGTTAATGTTATAGTGAAGTAACTCCCACCCTAAGTCAGTCACCAGCAGAGGTCTTAGAACAGAACATTTTAAACAGGTTAACCAAGCATAATGCCTGATAGGAACATAGTCACTGACAAGTACATAAAGCTAAGCATTAAGGCACAGATAGATCAACACCTCACATTCACATGCAAGATGACAGCCAGAAAAATATAGTACTGCAAGAAGTCTAGAAATAACAGTAGGCTTAAAAATAAAACCTGGGCTGAAGTTAGGAAAAATGAAGACAAACAACACTTCATAGCACTACATGTAATAAAACAGCCACAGCCAATCACTGCTGTATTGTTCCTCGCTGCCAGAAGCTTCATCATCTCGGGTCCTACCTTCTAGAGAGAATTGCTGGTGCCCAATCACTTGACCTGTTTGAAACTGCTACTGATGCCGTGATGTGATTAGAGACAGGTAGTAAGAATTCCTTTGTCTGCAATACATGAGGTCTGTGGCATTCAGTCCTACTCTAGACTTCGGACAGTGATATTGAGGTTCTTTCTTAGAAGGTGGCTGAACACCCATTTTATAATCCAAAAAGTTCTCTACATTTATTTAAAAATACCCTACTTTGTATGTTACTGTTCATTTTATTGTTGTACAGTGTTTAGTTTTTAGGCAACTATTAAAGAAAAGTGATGTTTTCACTTCTTCATATCTAGTTTTTTGATACTGATATCACATGTCCAGGCTATGGTTGAAAAAGGTTTCAAATTCAAATAGTGCAGAATTTGAATTTAATATGAAGCTTAGCCATAAGGTGGCGCTATTCTACCACATCTTGAGTTATATCCCTGCAGTTGTCATCTCTGAAAGCACTATTGGGCATTGATAAGGGTCTGCCAAGAAAGGCAAGAAGGTTAGTTAATTGGAAAACACACCATACAGGACAGCAAATAACTAACACGCTGGCCATATTTTGAATAATTTTTTTTTTAATTTTCAAAAGTATGAAGTTAAAATGTTTCAGTCTATAGACTACCTTAAAGTGATTTGCTGATGGTTTGAAACCTACCTTTGCACACCATGCAGTGCATAAACTCTTGAATAGCACTTTCCCACACCAGGAAACATTTTGGTCATCACCTTCATATATAAAATTAATAGTAAACTTTGTGTTTCCTTGCACCAATGTCACTGAGGAAAAACAAGGAAGTTTTACCTCAGGGAAGTAGGCATAGGCAAAGTGTCTCTTCCATCCTCCATAGACTTTAATGGGTGCACTATGGTGCATGCGTGAAGGTTCCCCACTGAAGTTCATGTGGACATAGTTCACATTACCCTATGGTAATGTTATACCTGGAAAAGCTACATTTTTTAAACTGTGGTTTAATAAAAAGTTTACAAAGCTTTGTATTAAAAAACTGCCCAAAAAAGAAAGAAAGGGCAAGCTAGAGAATACATTGCAGTTTCGACTCATTGAATGCCGTGATGTGTATAGAAATGACGGCAAATCACTTTAAAGGTAAACAAAACAAAAATTCTGGACAGTGAATGAGCACATGGCCACATCCAGTTTTCCTTGATGTCTAAAGTTAGCTCTGATTAGTCTTAATGTAAGGGTTAGACAGTCCCATAGATGTGTGCCCGCTGCAGGGGTATCATTGATAGTATATAGATGACAAGGCAATCAATTGATGATTATCCCCCCCTCAAAAAAACAATAAAAACTGTTGAATGGATATGTATGTGGCATACCAAACATTCTATAAGAAACCTTGATGTCATAGGTTTTCAGTATATGACACACTGAACTTGTCATGAAAATCCTCACTGTGTGAGTTATGTGGTGCTTAAAAGCATAGTGCCTGCAGCTGTCTTTACTTTGATTGCAGTAGCCCTGATCTGCATACTGTGTGAATACTTCTGTATCCTTCTAACTTTTACCTTTCAGGCTGTTGTTAAAGGGCATAGGTCAAAAAGTCAAGGTGTAACATTTCTTTTTATGTACAGAGTGTGCACAGGCCTTACTTTGTCTTGTTTTCTGATGCTATGTAGAAACACCACCTTGTTTTTTTGTTGTTGATGCCTCCCTTTATGTGCTGTGTCATAGTCTATATGTAAAAGGAAGGTAATGTAGATCTGCCTTTTAGCATTATGGTGATAATTCGAATTAAACACTGCACTGTCAGACCTAACCCTCGCTAGTGTTCCCCTGACCAGCCCACAAATCATGGTTGCACAGCTACACCCCAACACACACACACACACACACACACACACACACACACACACACACACACACACACACACACACACACACACACACACAATGTGCATGTAAGAGCACTTGTGCGCACACACACACACACACACACGCACACACACCACACACACACACACACACACACACACACACACACACACACACACACACACACACACACACACACACACACACATACACATCCATTATACCTCTCATCCTCTAAGAAAGAGAAATCTGGAAAAAGCCATATATAATGAGGTGACAAAGGACCAAAAATAGGGATAATTTTTAAATATTGCTCTTACAAACATAGAACATTGATAGAATAACAGATTTTGGATTAACATGACTTTTCTGTAGCGTATGAAGTCTGCAATTCAAACAACTGTCATTATTTTCTGACTTCAATCCTCAATGATTTGCCATTGATTTGCCAGAAAAACAAAATTTTATGAGGAGCAGACCAAAAATATGTGGCAAAAATGTAGACTTTCTATGAAAATCTTTACAGTTGAGAAATATGACTCCCATAGCCATGAAGCTACAAGTACGCATCTACAGACATGCTCACACTCACAAAACTACTCACTCATGCTCTTACACTCATGTTCTCCCAAATACATCCGTGCAGCCACATTCATGGTCCTATGGATGCGCACACATGCATGCACACACAATCACACACAGACCCTCACTGACTACTCCACAATACTTAACTGTAGTCACAGTATGGGTCATGGCCATTCCATAGGAGTGAGTGAATGTATACAGTCAAAAGACAGCATACACTTTTTTCTCCTCATGAAAATAATAATTTAGTAGATCAATTTAATGCCAGAGACATTTTTGGAAGAGAGCACATGGCTACTTAGCATTAGGCTCACCTCTGGACTGTTGTGTTTGCTTGCTCCTTCAACTGGAAGGCTGCATTGCACATGTAAAGTCATACCTGGAGACCAGTCTCTGAATTGCTTGGACCTTCTACACTGCAAAAACCTTCTGAGTAAAGGCTTCAACAGTGTGGTAAGATTTTATGAATCCCAAGGTTTGTTTCAGTGTTTCAATTTTAAGGAAATAACACTTAATTTGCTCCCCACATACTATGTCTTTTTCAGACTTGGAGGATCCTTATTTCAGTGAAAACCCACATTAACACAGGGATTACATGCAAGCTGTTAATAAAAGTTACCCAGAGAGGAGACATATAGTAGAACAAAGTGTTTATATTGCTACCATTTTGTGGCTGATAGAAAAGGCAAATTATACATTTACTTCCTAATTTTTTTACCTTTTGGCTGTGGAATGTAATTGGGAAGCTTAAGTGCTACCTTTCCTTTAGCCAGTATTACTACAGTGTGAACAGTGTCACACAGTCAAGCAGGTCAATTTGTCAAAGAAGGGAGACAGCTAGGAAGAGTTTTCTCTACTCAAACAATTTGCAAAGGGAGTGTTGGCTTTCTAAGCATGTGCCATGTTCATCAAATATTTTTGAACAGCATCTCAGCAAAAATATTTTGAGAACCCTTACACTTATTCCTGTGGTTTGAGCTATTTTCTGTTATGCTGTACTATTTAAACACTGCCAACAACTGCTTCCATCCACTGTTCCTACTGCCTGTGTGAATTCTATTACTACACCTCCTTGATGAAGAAGGTTACTTCATGTGCACATAGATAACAATGTATTTTGAAATATGCCTACAGTAAATAGCCTTTGTTCATTATCGTCCACATATGCAGTTTTGGACTTTACAATGGAAGGTAGGTGGTTGACAGCCAATAAACAAAGCAGGGTCAAGCTATGTTTGCCTTATTGCCCTGTAGCATTGGGTATGGGCAGCTTCAATCTTGCTTCAGGGATGGGCATAATTAATTCTACAAGACAGCACAGTGCTGAGAGATGCCCATGGAATTTGCAAAGGAAACTTTGCAGTTCACCAGACGTTCCTGCCGACTCACTGAATCATGGCATTGAGTCCAGATTTAAATGTTTTACTGTTAAGTGCCTCATATATTGTTTGCCATTGTTTAAACTTAGTTATTTTCTTGAAATCTGGAAAGAGTAAAATGTCATATGCAACACTGTAACTCAGTAATTCAAGTTTGGAACAATATAATGCTCTTTTTGTTAATCAGGTGTTACCCTCGTGTAACTGTAGCATATAGTATAAGCAATGTACTAACTGGAAACATTTCACACATGGCTGTATAGCTTATCTGCCAGGTATGGGTGTTTGTATCCTCAAGTAACCTCATACATAGGGATTACAATAGGTCACAGTCACCTGTGCCAGATAAATGAATTAACAGAGAACATCCATACATTGAATATGTGAGTGAAAGATTGTAACAATGTTATTTTGTTTTGTGTATTGAAATATTGTAAAACTGGATTGTATTTCTTGTTATAAAAGTCTAAGTATATGTCTATCTTTTACACAGAGGGAATATAACATCGCTGTAAGATCAAATGCAGTGCTTAAATGGAAGAATGCCTGTGCCAGGCATAAGGAAGTTCATGGAAGAGCAGGTAGAAATAAAATGGAAGTAAAACAAAGCTCAAAGTGCATCTGATAAATATGGAAATTAGCAGATACGATAGGGTATATGTCCATTATATGCAGTAACTTCCTTGTAATACATTTAAAACACAGTTTCTTTATAGCTAAAATGCCTTGCTGCCATAGTACAATGGCATGCTGCTTGTTTCATAGGAACATAAAATACATTCTTGTGTTAGCAGTTTTGTTCTAAATTGTATTTGAATAACTGCATCCTATAATGTGTGTTCAAAAGATTATCTGAAAATGAAAAAAATGTTAGCTTTGCAGTGGCTGCCATAACATCCAAAATGTTTTCATTGCATGTATTTTGACCTTGTGAGCAGAAAGATGGCAAAGCCTTAACAGTAGGATCACACTGTACAGGGATATTACAGATATTTTCATGGGCCTTTCATGTATTCCAACTGCACAATGTGTTCCACTAGAAAGTGTTTATTGTGCTTTTTGGAAAAGAGTGCACCAGTTTGTTCACCGGTATGAAGCAGAGTCAAGGATGACAACATGCTTCTCTGGTTTTGTAGTAATGACATTGACAGTAAACTAACCATACTCCTGATGTTTTTACTTATACTTTTTGAGTGAATATGGAGAGCATGCATTGGCTACTCTGACCAAGACTTGGCTGTATGGAGATTATCTATTGGCTACTGTTTTGCATTGGCTCAATGAAGATAGCACCTTTTTGCCCTGCTATTTGGATAGTTTATTTACTTATTTATTTACGTTTGTTAACCCTGAATGACTAGCCAGGAAGTCCCCTTTTTAGTGGACTCAGGGAGAAAACTCCAAGACAAAAAGAACAATAATAATTAAACAAAATGATTTAGTACAGCAGCGTGGTAAATAAGATAAATTAGGAGAGAAAAACAATGGAGAAAATGTTTGAAATGAAACAATTAGAACACGTGTAAGAAGTATGCATTTTTTTCTGTAAGAGTAACTATGCAATAGAAGTAATAATAAGTAGATCTGAATCAGTTTAGATGACAAACCCATCCATATAGAGCATATAAATAGTAGAAAAAAATAGGAGGCAGTTTAGAAGTCAGCTCTACATAAAACTAGATCAGAGGAATGGGTTGTACAAGCGTGCATACTTAAAATATGAAAATGGTGAGCTAATTAACGAGTGAAGTGAGTAAGACATACAGTTTTTCCAGCAGCTATCAGAAGGACAGTATATACTACCTTCCCTGCATCACTAAACCTCTTACCTGTTTTCTGCATATAAATAAAATAGTATATAGACTCAGACTACAGCAGTAACATGCCATGGAAGAAATGCCTGGGTAAGCAATAAGAGATTTCCATTTTGTGCCACACTAGGAATGACTGATAGCTGTCACCACTAATCTAATAGCAATTTTAAGTCCTATTTATTTCCCAGTCTTTGCCTTTAATAAGATTAGTTACCTCTACTTTGACTTTTAATCAGGATTGGCAATTCACAGAATATTCTAACATCCAGAATCAGAATCAATTAAATCTCTACTTCTTATAACTTGAGAGACACAGATTATAGCTTAATGGTATTATAACACCAGTGACAAATGACTCAGCTATAGATATATTTCTTTATCATAATCACCCCAATTTTATATATATAGATGCATATTAATTAACAAAAGCAGCATGAAAGGCAGATTTTATGTATTTTGGTGTTTCTCTTTGGATACCTTATAGGTTCATAGATTCATAGGAGGTTACAAGGCTAATGGCCCTAGGGCCTTTACACACCTATATATGTTATACCCGTGTTCCCTAACTGACCTTGGTTAGATGGTCATTATTCACAGAGTGAGTCTATGATTAGCACTGACTACCCCTGTCCATAAAGGACATTGGTACCACCCCTGGGGTGAATTTACCATCCCCCATCCAACTGTCTAGGTTGCACTTGAATAGGGTTATTGAGGAGCTCTGCTTCACATGAATTGGCAGTTTAATTCAGAGGAGTGGCAATCTCTGGGAGATATATCTGTCTCTCCAGTGTGTTCTGTTAATGTTAGAGGCTAGGTTGAGATCCCCGGAGTGAGTGACTCTTACCCCATTTGATTTGCAGATGTGCAGCATTTCCATTAGGGCAGGGTCAGAGACTGTAATGATGGCCAGGCACAAGTTGTCTGTCAGCACCCTGTAGGATACAGAGCACAGTGACAGGGCCTTCATTCTTTTCATGTAGGATATGTTTTGGAGGCCCTGAATTTATTTTCTTGTTGAGAAACATTTGCGGTCTCTCCAGCTGCTGCAGACGTCTGGTGAGTTACATGCAAAAGGGAGCATTGTACTCTATTAGTGGTCTGATGAGGGTGGAGTACAGAGCAGTTATAACATCCTTAGTCTTGCATGCAATGTCCTTACTTATGAGATGTACAATGTAGAAGACTTTCCTTACCACTGTGGACTCCTAGTGATCGAAGTTTAGATTGCTATCAACCCGTGTTCCCAAATCTCGCACCACTGAGTTTGAGCTCAGCTTGGGGTGCTGTCACTACTGTAATTTGCAGGGAATTCCTCTTTGCCGAAGGAGATAATAATGCACTTTTTTGCATTTAGTTTTATTCCTTGGCTTTGGCACCAATCATTTGTCTGTGTTAGCCCCTTTTATAATATGTTAACATCTTTAGGGACTCAATGATTGAGCACAGTTTGCAATCATCAGTGAACTTGGTAAGCCACAGGCCATCTACTTTCACCTAGACTTCCGTGAAGTAGATTTCAAACAGAAGAGAGGCCACCACAGATTACACCTCTGGTAATTGGTCTACTGGTAAATGTGGAATCCTCAACATTGACAGTATGCATTCTTCGGTGAGCCATCTAGTGACATATGGGTTCATCCCCAGCTGGGAAAGTTTCTCAGTGATGCCTGAGTGGGGGATTGTGTCAAAAGCCTTGGCTAAGTCAAGATAGGGAGTATGTACTGTTTTGCCTTTATCCAGGGCTTTGGTGACATTCTCAAAAAAGTCCACCAGGTTCAGTAATCATGATCTAGCCTTGACAAAGTCAGACTGGGTGGAGTTAAGAGTTTGAAGGTCATCTGTCCTTGTTGATAAAGGCCATGATGATTCTTTCCACAACCTTGCAGATAAGGCTGGTTAGGTTTATGCAAGGGTGATTTTTGTTGCTGTTTTCCAGTCTGCTGGCACAAAGCCAGTGCTCAGGCTGAGGTTAAAGACAGTACCAAGTGGTTACGCTAGGTCTCATTTTAGATTGTTTAGTAAGTAGCCTGGCATGTTATCTGGTCCCATAGAGGCCATGTTTTTGGCCTTGGAGAGCATGGATATGATCTGCTCTTTTGAGATACTAGGAAGATGACTGGCATTGGGTATACTTTGAGGTATGGCTGGTGTTGACAGGGGGGGGTGAAGTTTATGCCAAATCTGTCAGCTAGCAGGCTGGCAATTTCCTCAGGTTCAGTATGAAACATATAGTCCACTATAAGTTTGGCACATAGTTGGGCATTCCACTTTAGATTTTGGACATAGCTAAAAATGCTTTATGATTATCTTTAGCTAAGGCTGCTAATTTAGCTTCATAACTAGCTTTAGAGGACTTTACAAGATATCTGATTTGTTTGTTCAAGCTGTGGAGGGTATTCGTCTTCTTCTGGTAATGTCCCTCTTGTTCTTAGATATGTCAAGAATCTAAATGGCAATGCTCAGATCTGCTCTGAGCTACAACAGAATGGCATTAAATATACCGATCCCAAGGATATTGCCAATATCCTGGTAGATCAATTCAGTGCCAACTTTACCCCCTCTCACCCCCTAAAGGGCCCATCTCAATACCAAAAGTCTGCCAAATTCCAGTACTCACAGCCACACAGGTAAAAAACACACTCTCCAAAGCTAAGAATACAGCATCCATGGGACCAGATGACATCCCGGGCTGTGTACGTCATGAACTACAAAATGAACTGGCACCTCACCAAAGTGTCATGTTTAATTATAGCCTCACCTCAGGCTTCGTGCCCAATGTGTGGAGCACAGCTACAGTTATCCCACTCCACAAGGAGGGATCCAGCTTGGATCCTGGGAACTATCGTCCCATCAGTCTGACGAGCCTGATCTGCAAAGCCATGGAACTCATTATCATGGAACTTATAAACAATGACATTGGCAACCTTCAATCGCTGGACCCCACACAGTTTGGTTTCGTAAAGGGCCAATCTTGTCTCCTCAACCTGATTGACTTCTTTGAATCAGTCTTCAGAGCTGTGGATGAGGGTAAGGCAGTCCACACAGTCTATCTGGACCTTGCCAAGGCCTTCGACACCATCCCCCACTCTGGAATCATAGATAAACTTACTAAGCTGGGCATTAATCCTTACTTCACTTGATGGGTTGCCAACTGGCTTACTGACAGAACCGACTGAAATGCTTCGCAAGGACGGCTTTGCACGGTCAAACCAAGTAGAGCAACCACAAACGACCAGCAAAAGCGATGGTAAACCCAGATAGTAACAAATCCTTTATCAATCAAGATAACATATTGAAAATATGTCAATAAACCAGACCGGTTTCGGCCTCACAGCCTTTGTCAATGGTGTACAGAAATAAATTTGTTTAACAAATTTATTTCTGTACACCATTGACAAAGGCTGTGAGTCCGAAACCGGTCTGGTTTATTGACATATTTTCAATATGTTATCTTGATTAATAAGGGATTTGTTACTATCTGGGTTTACCATCGCTTTTACTGACAGAACCCACACTGTAAAAGTAGCTGACTCAAAATACAGCTCCAGACAAGTGACAAGCGGAGTACCTCAGGGTTCAGTCCTGGGACCGGTCTTGTTTGGCATCTACTTCTCTGAAGTACAGGCCAGCACTAAGGGACTCTGGCTAACAACGTTTACAGATGACTGCAAACTGAGAGCCATTATGTAATTCCCCAAATTATGTGGATATTCTACAAAAGGGCCTTACAGAAACAGATGCTTGGTTCCAGAGCCATGGGCTCAAGCTCAATGCCAAGAAATGTATAGTTATCCCCTTTGGGAAAACCCATGTACCCATGAATTACCACATAAGTGGCAGTACACTAAACACTAGAAGTGTGATAAGGGACTTAGGGACACAGGTAGACAGTGGTCTCACTTTCGATAACCACATAGCCACAACAGTCAGGAAATCCTTCTGTGGCACACCTCATCACTAAAGGCTTTTCATCCAGAAAAAAGGAGGTCATTGTTCCACTGTACTCATCTCTCATTAGACCCATTATAGAGTACAATGCCCCATTTGGTATGTACCTCACAAGACATCTACAACAACTGGAAAGGCCATAGAAATACCTCACTAAAAGAATCATAGGCCTAAAGCAGATGCCCTATACTGACCGTCTAAAAAGACATACTCTGTTGCATATCACC